>NW_027226440.1:0-39495 GCF_022539635.2 Chironomus tepperi | reverse complement strand
TGCCAATTATGAAAAATGCTTCTGATAGTTGCGTTGATAATGGCATAAAAAATGCTGAAAAAGATCAGACTAGTTTGAATGTTCCAAAGGAAGAATGCGATGCTCGATTTCTCTATTATATTGACTGTTTCGTTGTATACTGCAAAGTGGTAAGTTCCATTACATAATTCCTAAAAACTGGCATTTTAGACTTTATCATTTACAGTTCTGTCCAGCAAAGTTTCTCATAAGTTCTGAATCATGCTTAGAAGCAGCTCGATTTTTCAAATTATGCGGTGATAGTAAACCGGCACTTAAAACGTACATGGAGTTACATCAATAAGTGAAATTGGTAGCTGATTTATCATGCTTACAGCATTGGAGTTCAAGAAGCAACAAAGTGGAATTTTAAAATATTGCATTTAAACTTGTAATGACGAAATCTTTAATAAAAAGTTTATAATCAAATAATTCAAATTAAATCTTTTATTTTTGTTCATCCAGTAAAGATTAAGATACTTTATATCCATGGGCTTGTGCTCCTCTAACAGGCAAAAAGATCGCATTTAGATATCGTCCCTCTATAATATATGAGCATATTCTTTGTTTATTAGGTACTGTACACTTTATTCTCATTCAATGGTAAAAATCGACTCCGATTTGTTATGGGAAAGAAGAGCTCAAGTCGATTAGGCTTCATATGAAATTACAAAATGGCAAAATAATTGGGTAACTCTACGAATAAACATCTTTCGAATGTAAAAAATACAATTGCTTTATTCGCTGAGTTAATGTCTCACTCAAGCCAATCAACCATCCAGTCAATCAGTCCACCAGTCAGTCAAGAAGTCAACCAACCAGTCAAGCAGTTAACCAATTTGTCAAGGAGTCAACTAGCCAGTCAACAAGCCAGTCAAGCAGTCAACCAACCGTTTTTTTTTTTCAAAAAAAAAAGAAAAATCATTTTTACGCAAAATTTTGAGTTGTGATCGTGTTAATAAATCAAATTTAGCAACAAAAAATCAGATGTACATACATGGATGATGTACGACATTTTCTAATAAATTGTGATAAACATTGGTTAATCAGTTGTCCAGTTAGTCACTAGTTGATAAAGTTTTGATAAGAGTGGAACTAATTTCAGGAAATGAATAAATATTTTGTCATTTTAATCGCATTTTCGGGTGTAAGTATTTGGGGATATTCTAGGGGAAATTATTGTCGGAATTATAGCATAAATCGGTTGATTGATCCGAAATGCGGTACCACGACTCTGAGATGGTGCTGGACTTGGTTTAAATCTGGGAGAATGCCAAAGTCACCTTGAAGTCATCTCTGTTACTGGATTTCGAATCGATTAGCCGACTTGTACTAATCCAGTGTTGGGCAACCTGCGTGTCGCCCAACATTTTTCCACAAATTCCACAAACCCAAAAAATTCCCCACAATTGTGCTATTTTGATTATTAATTCCCATTAATATCCAACTTATTCATTTCCTTTCAACAGATTCTTTATGGGATACAAAGCGAGAATGATCAATGTGCTCAACGGGTTAACAATACTGTTTCAATACAAGTAATTCATATAATTTTATTTAAAAATTCAATCCATTTAATAATATTATTTCAAAACATATAGACATGTTGCAATGTTATTGATATATTTGAAGCCGTCAAAAAAGAACATGCTGAACAAATGTGGAATAGAGTGGATGAGGAACTAATGTTATATTTTTGCGTAAGTACTTTAAATTTACCAAAAAATTCAGCTATTAATTTAATCTAATTGCAGAAATGGTGGGAAAGGCTTTTTCAAGTAATAAATATTAAATTACCATTAAATGAAGGAGCCATTACTGCTTATCTTCAAAAGACTATAACTGATGAAGACTGGTTGCCAATACTCACAAGTAAAATCGAACAATGCATTAGATTTTCTGTAACAAACGGTGAAGAATTTCAATCTATAACCAATATAACAAAAGATGAATGCAATGGTCAATATGTTCTGTTTATGGATTGCTATTATTTTGTTTTGTCAATAGTAAGTATTACGCTTGTTGAATTGAAGTTGGGATATTATCTTGGGTATTGCTATATTAGCCTGGGTAATACCCTATGTGGTCTTGCTCTACATGCTCTTCGTCGGTTAGAGTTAATTTCCTGAATTACTTATTTACACTTGAATTGCTTCATGCCAGGAGCCAAGGTCAAACTATGTATCTTGGAACCAGAGCGTATACCTTCCGGGCATATAAATCTTCTTACCTTTTACAATTTCTCATAACAGTTTTCCATTATTATTATTATTTTTAGTTTTGTCCAGAAAAGAGCTTTGAGAATTCAGATGAATGCAAGGAAGTCAGAAATTTCTTCAATGAGTGTCATGAAAATAAAGCTGTTATGGCAGAATATGTTCGAAAGCATTATCAAATGATGCACGCATGAATATTTGGTGTGAAGGGGTCATATATTGCTTGGAGAAAGAATTATGTGTCTGTTTAGTGTCGCTTAGAAAATTTACTTAAAATTTACGAAACTTTAATAAATCTTAAATTTATAATACCTAAAGCTTTATGTTTTCAATATTTAAGATCGTTTGATTTGAATAAGCTACGATCCCGAGTGGACAAAAATATGTTATATCTAGTTAATGGCGAGTTAATGTCAATTTGATGACTAGCTCTAATGGTTTCTTGTTTACAAGAGGATTAGACGATCATTTATTTCGCTTTGATATCAAACTCTAGTAGATTTAATGAAATCCTGCCTCAGACCAGAACCAAGTCAGCCTGGAACTAGATGATGTGCTTTCCGAGCATCTTCCCGACTAGCACAAGTAAGGTTTCTCGATGTCAATGTCTATTTCTTATATAGTCTCGGTTTCAGTCTCGTGCTCGAGAATTTGTCGAGACCGACACTTGAGAAAATCCTAAGCACATGTCGGATAATTGATCCAAAATCTAGCAACAGGCTGACGTGGCTTTTTCATGATCATGGTCAAGATCTAGCTTGGATCTAGCATCAAAGACAACATTAAGTCATCCTGTGACTGGAATATTGATCGATTAACAGATTCCTGCTATTTAGACTTGTGCTAAATTTGACATGTCAAGGCAAATTCCCCAAAAGTGACATTAGTAACTGGACATATGAATTTCTAATCGCCGCTTGTTCCACTCGGGATGTTATGTACATGATTTTTTTATACAAAATATTGAAGTACTACAAAAAATTACGTTGCCAAGTAAAATTCATTGACTTTCACACAGAACCAAGCGGAATTAAAAAAAAGGTTTACATCATGTTATTATTGTACAATGAATAAAAATTATATGTTAAAGGTTTTGTTGCAAAAATTGTTTTCATTTGCACAGCTTTCATTTATTCTACAAAAATATTTAAAATGAATCAGATCAATTTTTTGGGAATTTTTGCTGTAATTTTGCTTAGGTTTCAAGCTTATGCATCTAATAGTTGCATGATAGCAGTGAATTCAAGTGAATCTGCTCAGGTAATGGTTTTGAATAAAGCAACATGAATGGACATGAATACGTTGCATAAGTTGATGACGAGTTCATGTCCAGTTGATGACTAATTCCCGAGTGGACAAAAATACGTTAAAACTAGTCATCAATTGGATTTTAACTTGCCATCAACTAGTTTCAACGTATTTTCATCCACTCGGGGAAATTTATCAAAATTCGATTAAATTTCTTTATTGTAGATGTGCTGTAAAGTTCCTCCAACTGGCGACCCAAAAATTGTCGAAGCAGTTATTAAGGAACATCCAGAAGTCAATAACAACACTTTTAAGTTGGGTCATTGTGTAAGAACTTCTTTTATTTGATTGATTGTTTGTCAAGGTCGTGAACAGGCAAAGAGCATGCTTTTATGATACAGAAATGTCACTACGGTACTTAAAAGTGGTGTTTTTGTCTGATCCAGATACGACAAATCGTACCACGAAGAAATTAGTCGTCCTTAGAACTAGATGTACAACGAGTCAATCTTAACAGGCTCTCGAGAGTTTGATCATGATCGTGAGCGTTGATTCTACCTTACTCTGCTCTTGAGAGCCTGCTCTTTGCCTGCTAAGGCTAATGCTATCTAGACTTGACATCTCTACTTTCAATTACCTTTTTTCCATAGCTCCTCGCAAAATATTACATGGTCAAGTTGAACTTAACAGCTCTAAAAAGTGAGGATATCAAAAACTACGTCCGAGTGATTTTCAAAGAACCCGAATGGATTGAGGCCATGGATAAGGTTACGGACCAATGTCTTGAATCACTACCAAAATATGTCAAATCATTTAAGAAGCATTATAAGATAACCGATGAGGAATGTGATTTGAGATATGAAACGTTTTTAGTTTGCACGATTATGTATGCTTATAAGGTAAGGGGTAGTTCATGAGCGATGTCTTTTAGGAAATTTAGAGTTTAAGATCCAAATGACTTGTGAATTAGTCAAAGCTTGATGGGGAGCCAGGAAACAAAACTCCAAAATCCCTACTAAGCATACTGTAATTTCATAAAAATTCAGCACATACAGTAAGCTCAGTGCTGGTCTTTTGGAGTGGCTAATCCACGAAAATGACTCGGATTTTGAAAGACAGTTCCTTAACCCACAAAAGCAGAGCTCGAAGTCGACTTGAATTTTGTGTTAAAAGTTGACTTGAGTGGACTCGACTTCATACAAAATTCGGGTCGGCTTCTTGCTCTGGACAAGAGTTTCACATCATTTACAAACAACCCCTATATCCTAACATTATCTACTTCCAGGAATGTCCAACAAAAGACCTTATAAACGTCGACAAATGCAAATCAGTAAAGCAATTCTTCGACAATTGTTTATTTGATGGCGAGGCCTTCATAGCTTATATTGATAAACATAACATTTGATCCACATTTTTTGTACTTTTTCACTCATAAGTGAATGACTTTTATGATCACAAATAAATTGACGTACTTATCCATAATCATGTCGTCAATGTCAAAATTCATTGATAATTTTATTTATTTACACAATAATGAGAAAATTTGTTTATATTTTAAGCTTGCTAAATAGATTTTTGGACATAAACATTTGAAACTATAAATTGATATGAATTTGAGTATTCATCTTTAGTCTTTGGTTTCAGCCGCTGAGAATCAATTTTTCTAAGTGAACATGAAGTGTGTTTTGGTAATTGTGGTGACTTTTATGGTAAATTTGTTCTGAAATAGTTAAAACCACAGTTTGGAGTCGACTCGAATTTCACATGGAGTCAAGTCGACTTGAGTGACGACTTTTCCATACAAAATCTGAGTCGATTTTCAGATCTGATTATAACATTTTAAATCTGTTAATTTTAATTATTTTAAAGGTTTTTCAAGCAGTTGTTTGTGATGTGTCTACTGAGAAATGTGGCGCTTGGATGAAAATTGATGCAATGAAGGTAAGATCATGTGAAATGCAGAACTAGACAGAAATTGACGTTACCAACACCAACCTGACATTGTTCAGTTGTTGAGAGGCTGTTCACTTATTAAGGAACGCTCTTACTTCCTTCCTTACTTTGCTGGCCGTACAAATCAACTGTAATCCATGGCTTCCCTTAATTTGCGTTTGTCTAAAGTTGGCATTATCGCTGGCAACCGCTTGCCAATTACCAATCCCAAGTGCATTACTGAACGCTCTTTGAACGATCAAAACCTCAATTTTTCGCTTAACGTAATATATGAATGGCTCCTAATGAGAATTTAGATTCAATTTAAACAAAAATTGATGATAATCCGTAACTAACTGAAGCTTATACCAGTGCTGGACAACACAATTGCCGCAGCATGCAGCAAGGCTGCCCACAATTGCTGTTGATTCTTCTTGGATCTTAAACTAGTACAGGGGAACCTGAGTGTCGCGACATTCAAAAAAATTGTCCACAATTGCCTTTAACTCTCCTAAAATCTTCAAAAATGCAATTTTTTCACAATTAAGAATCTTTTCATTATAATGACATTTCTTTCCAGAGATGCTGCGACATTCCAGACTTGATTGAAGAAGAAAAAGTTCGTCATATTTACAAAAATGGCAATTTAACATTATGTGTAAGTTTTTCATCAGATTCTTCTATTTCTTATTACAATATTTCATTCTTTCCTACCAGGCTATCTACGAGAAAATGTCAGAAACTCTAAATTTGAAAAGTTTTGATAAAACTGTATTCAAAGCATATTTGAAGAAGACCATAAATGAATCCGATTGGCAGCCAATTTTCGACAAAAGTGTTGACATCTGTATGGATTTTGTTCCTAAAATATTGCCGTCATTTGCTAAGACTTATAATATGGCTGAAGATGGATGTGGATTAAAGTTGGTATTGAGCTTGTTTTGTTGGACAACAACTGCGTTTTTGGTAAGATTTAAGCTATTTCAAGTAGAGATTAATTCATAAATGTCAATATTTATCAACAGGACTGCCCAGCAAAATACTTCACAGATTCTAGCAAGTGTAAGGAAACAAAGGAGGTTGCAAAAGAATGTCATAAAAATCCGGATGAAATAATCAAAGTGTTCAACTCATGGAACAAGCAATGAAGAAGATTTGAAGCTTATTGCAATAATGTTTTTTGAGCAATTGATGCATAAAGCAATTTCTATGAATTTTAATAAAATTTATGAAAAAAATCCGAAATTTTTTAATTTTTAAATTAAATTTCAATAGCTTTTGTGCTTAATTAGAAATTATTTTTAATATTTTATGATGTGCTTAAGAATATTAAAATGTTGAAAATGGTTCGTGCAATAATTTTCTGTACTTTTCTCTCTTGCTGCTGTGTTCCGACCAAAACTTGAAGTCGACTCGCATTTGGTATGGAAAAGTCGAATGAATTCGACTCGACTGCATATTATATTGAGTCTATTTTGACCTTTGGTCTCGACAAAAGCTCACAATGTCTCGAATATTCAAAAAGTCGATAATTCAAAACTAATTTTTAGAATTTTAATTAAAATTTGAACAAATATTGAATGCAAAACACTAAATTTGTAATATTCTTTAAACATTCAAAAGCAAATCATTTTCATACAAAAAGTTCAATTTTTTGCGTTTGAAGATTTTTCAAATCAAAAATTTTGTTTTTTTACAAATTTTCTGCAAATTTTCACAAATCTTTATTTGTCGATTTGTGAATTAAATCAAAAAAATGTGAAAATAGGAAACAAAATTGCAATTGATCTGTAAATTTAGAATTTAATTAAAACAATTCAATATCTTACTGTATTTTTGATGTTTTAAACTTTAAAAAAAATCCATTTGAATTCAAATTTTTTCAAAAATTTCAGCACAATTTTTTTGTTTGCAAAATGCAAATTATGGCAAACAAAAAACCAATAAAAATTTGACTCTTAATTTTAAATTGGCTCTCAAAATATAAAAACAATTCATTTTTATTAAAATATTTAAATTTCAATGTCCAAGCTGTCAACAAAATCATTCTTAATTTACTTTTGATTGACATTATGATCATTTTGCAGAGGAAAAAAACCTAATTTTAAAGACCATATTAAAACAAATAAAGCATCAATGTTAAATAAACAAACTGGAGTGCTTTATAATGCTCGAAATTTAATTCAGTGGCATTTGTCTGGTTTGAGATTTTGGACTAAAATGGGAAAAATTTTATTTACTATCATGGTTTGTGCTGTAAGTGCTTCTATTTTACACTTTTTAAGTCATTTTTCTAAATTGTTTATTAAATTTAAACATTTAATTTTTAATCGACTAAATTTTAATGTTCTCAGATTGTCCAACTGACACTGTGTGCTGATTCGGATATAAAATGTAGAATTTGGTTGCAGGGAATCGAAAAAATGAACGTAAGCTTGTTAAAAATCTCAAATTTTTTTTATAAAAACTATTGTTTCTTTCTAAAGCAATGCTGCAAAGTTCCATTACCTGTGGATGAAAAACAATGGGACTCATATAAAAAAGAAAATTTAACATTTTGTGTAAGTTTAAAATTTTATAATCCAAAAATTAAATTCACTAAAATACTTAATTTTAGGAAAGAAATGAGAAAGCTCTTGAATTCTTTAACCTTAAAAATGCCGATAAAGCTGCGTACAAAAATTATTTAACAAAACTGATTAATGATTCTGAATGGAAAGAAATTTTCGTCAAAAAATCTGATTTTTGCTTCGATTTTGCTCCAAAACTTGTTCCAACATTTGCTAAGAAAGCTAACATAACTGAAGAAAGATGTGGAACTAAATTTATCATAATGGTAAACTGCTGGATGATATCTGCATTTTCAGTATGTTTTATCGATATAATTCTGCTACATGGCTTAATCAATATTTTACATATTTCCAGGAATGTCCAGCAAAGTTATTAACAGATTCCGCTGAATGCAAAGAATTAGCAAAAACAATGAAAGAATGTCAAGAAAATCCAGCTGACATTATCAAAGCATTTGACTAACAAAATGTTTAACTCTAAAGGGTGTGGTACAACAGAATTAAATCGCAGTGCCTCCAGCTCCTAAAGCTGAATAATTCAAGCATTATATATATATATATATACACGTGTTTATATTAACTATTGAGTTGATCCAAAATAAAGCTTTTTAAAACATAATTTTAGTTATTTGTCAATACTTTTACATATTTTTTTAAAATTTTACATTCATTCATTCATTAATATTTCTATGAAATAAAAAAAAAATCAGAATCTATATTATAAACCCCCAATTCCTTTGCTGATACAAGAACAGAAGCCATGTGAAGCCATTTTGTGAAGCCGTGTGAAGCTGAAAATTCTGAAGATGGGCACCACGGACGCTCCCGAAACTCTAGTTATATATTAAGTTTGCTTATAACTCAATGCACAGAGAGGTTAAAGGCGGGAAGTAGAAGGTTTTATTATAACTCATATTAAAATTAATTTTTCCTGCAGATATAACGTGAATAGTTGTTTTCTGGAATCCAACAAGTTTATGAAATGCTGGTGTATTCATAAAGAAGCAGTTCAGCAGGGCATGCAACTAAGAGCACGTACGAAGCTAGATAATGCAAAAAAAAATAGATTTTTTGGCGCCTTCTCTCTTCTCTGTAGGCTCTGTGTTCTCGTTGACCCAAAGGGACAAGTCAATAATTTTATAAGGTTTTCTGAAATTTGAAATTTCTGCCAGACAGACTAAATTGTTCATTTTTTACGTTACGAATTAATCAAACAATCATTTATTGGGTGATTCACCCAAAAAAGTGTTGTAAAAAGGTTTCAAAAAAGTGTTATTTTCAATTAATCAACACATGTTATGTAAATACCCAAATTATTTGTTCCAAATATGTTATTTTCTTCTATTTAACTGAATAATAAAATTGAATAATTTTAGTGTGATTTTGTAAGTTTGTCAAGTATGTCGAAAATGGATTTATTACTGAAATTCTTCAAAATTGTCACTTTATTGGTCTTTATGGTAATAAAAAATATTCAGATCTCGAATTCAACTTGGATTTTGTATGAAAAAGTCAACTTTAGCTAGGGTGGCTAGAGGATTTTCGCAAAATATCGGAACACTTCTAAGTTTGGCACTATTAGGATATTTTTGGAATATTTTGAGTCTTAATAGTCATGAAAAATACAGCAGATGGCGTCCCTAACTTTAGTCGACTCGATTCCATACAAAATTCGAGTTGACTTCAATCCCTGAAAACATTAAAATAATCTTTAATTTTAGTATGAAACTGCCTCAGCTCAAGGAAGCTGTGCTGATCGTGCAAAGAAAATTTCTGTAAACATGACGGTAAGGAATTTCCTCAAATGAAGCATTAAGCTACAATATCATTAAGGTTTACCGAAGTCTTGGTCTTGACCAATTCCCGAGAAATTATCGTGACCGAGACTACACGGGAAGTCGATCTCGGTATCAGCATCGTAAACCCTTAACTATCATATTAATAAATTTATTTCAGGACTGCTGCCAATATCCAGAACTTTTCGATCTGAAAGTTTTCAACGCAACTTATGAAAAAGTTGTTTCCGAAGGAAAAGCTGCACCGGCGACGCCATTGTTTGACTGTGTATGTAATTATTGTGCATTAATATGTCAAAATCAACCATAATTCCTTCTTCCCACTTCCAGCTCCTCGAACAAGAGCTTTTCAAAACTCTAAAATTTATCGACGATAAAGGCAACATCGATGGAGCCAAAATCAATCAAACAATATCAGAAACGATCAAAGATCCTGCCTGGAAATCAACAATTCTCAACATAATTCCTAGATGTTTTGTTGAAGGTAAAAAACTAGCTGATAAATTTCAAACAGACGTGAAAATTTCAAAGGACGTTTGTGATGTTACTTATGATATTATTGCTGACTGCGTTGATATAAATTTATTTGTGGTGAGTTAAAGATTAATTTTTTGAGGTTATGTAAGGAACCAAGATTGAAAGGTCTTGATCTCAATATCCTCAATGTGATGACATCACTTCATTGTCTGTTATCATGCAGATTAACACAAAATTACCATTTTTGACTTTAACAGCAATGTCCAGAAACTGCATGGCTCAAAAGCACACCAAAACCAAATGAAACTGTTGTTGCTGCATGTGATTTTGTAAAGTCATTCATAAAAGAATGCAACACTGATATTACGGCAATGGAAGCTTTCCTCGATAACCAAAAAGACTAGTCATGTTGAATTTTTTTGTGTTTTTTGGGGTTGATCTGTTATTAAGTTGTAGTCTCTTATCATTTTCTATTAATCATCTCTAACTCAGGCAGAGAGACTCTTTTTTAGGTACCATAGTGGTCTTGTTGTAATATGAAAGCATGCTCTCTGTATGTTGAGGATACATTTTTCTAAATTGTTACACAGTCTTATATGTGGTAATATTGCTTAAACTAGGACGTACCAAAGGGGTTGGTTTTTTATTTTTTTTTTTTTTGAATTTTTATATGAACAATGAGGGAATGGTATTTGGGATTTTAATCATGAAAAACTATCAAATTGAAGAATTTTGAAGACGCCACTAGGGTTTCCGAAAAACGGTATTTTCAAAAACGGCCGTTTTCTGTTTTCAATTTTGGGTGACATTTACGGCCGTTTTCCGTTAACGGCTTCAGAAACCCTCTAGATATTCAGATTCAGAGACATCTCTAGCTTTGTCATAGTAGTTTCATTACAAAATTCGTGTTAATTTTGAGTTTTTTCTTGGATTTAACCTGAATAGCAGAAATCGGTTAATCTAGTGGTGGGCATCATTTGAGCCACGATACACTAGTTTGTAGCTTAATTTTTTTTTGGAAATGTCATAAATTGTTTGTCGTGTGTGGTTCGGTCGAATTAAAGGTTGCCCACTATTGGGTTAATCAATCAAAAATCTGGCTCCAGGTCAATTTAACACTCAATTGGCATTAGATCTGGGTTGAAACGTTTGCTAGTCTGATACTGGATTTTGGATCAATTGATCGACTCCTACTATTCAGGTTATTAAGCATGACACAACCCAATATTTCATTCAAACATTGTAATTTAATCAAAAAAAAATTGTAAAATTTAATATTAATCATTTTCGTCTGTACCACAAAAAACAATGAAAAAATTTATATGTGGTTTGCCTGAATATTCCACTAAATCATTAATTTGATAATAATAAAAAATCCCAAAATGAATCGTCAATAAAAAGCTATTTTTAAAATGACCTCAACTTTTTTCATATTGTTGTTCGAAAATAAATTACACAATGTAAGTCCACAAGCAATTTGCATCCTCTGATTAAATGATCATTTTTCAGCCAACACTAAACCACAAAATGATAAAATGCACACAATGATGATTCAATTTAATTAATTTTAATCCACCTAGACACAAAATGTACAAATTATTTCAGCCTGTCTACACAGTTATGCTGTCTAATTGCAAAAACATACCAAAAATAGTCTTTCCGTTTATTTGAACAATAGTCTGAATATAAATGTTAATCAATCTTAATCCTTAATCTGTATAAACATTCGAAGTTTAATGTTAAGCATTGTATTGTCCATAATCCAATTAATATATGGCGCAACAGCCGTAAAAACGCCTACGAAAACAACCAAAAGTTCTCATACAAATAATTGACATAATCTCATATCACATAATACCTGGATATGGTGGCTCAGCACATGGCTTATTGCTCCAACTAACAATGCCAACTTGTACGCCATCAACAAGTAATGGACCGCCTGCAAAAATAAAAATGGGTTTTTTATGAAGTCATTCGTTGTTATCAGTGAAATTGATAATCTGGAAAAAAAATATTTTCGCGTCAAATTGCCTTACCTGAATCTCGTATATACCGGCCGAAATGAAAAGAGACGAGAGAGACAAAAAATTGCAGGAAGAAGATGTAATTAACTTTTATGGTATAAAAAGAGAATTGGGTAGGAATATTGCATGTAATTGAGAGTAGCGCACTTTTTTTTCGAGGAAATTGTTATGGAATTAAATGAAGTAGAGAATGACATGTTGTGGATGTATAAATTGCGGTTGGATTTATTGGAGTCGATTAGGTTTTATGAGTAGCATGAGTCGGGGAATTGATGCAGAATTTGACACTCATGACTCATGGCTCATTATGTTTATAGTCATCAAGTCCAGCAGGTGCATCTCGGGATTGAAAACATAAAAGCTCAAAATCGACTCGGATTTTGTATTGATTGACTCGATTCCATGCAAAATCCGACGACGAGTTGACTCGACTCCATGCAAAATCCGACGACAATTCGACTCGACTCCATGCAAAATCCGATGACGAGTTGACTCGACTTCATGCAAAATCCGACGCCGAGTTGACTCGACTCCATGCAAAATCCCATGACGAGCTGACTCGACTCCATGCAAAATCCGACGCCGAGTTGACTCGACTCCATGCAAAATCCCACGACGAGCTGACTCGACTCCATGCAAAATCCGACGGCAAGTTGACTCGACTCCATGCAAAATCCGACGACAAATTGACTCGACTCCATGGAGAGTCCATGCAGAGATGACTAATCGACTCGACTCCATACAAAATCCGAGTTGACATCGAGTTCCAGAAAACCCACCAACCCCATTTCCCACAATTCCCTCACCAAAAAAAGTGCACACTTCCAATTTCCACACCCAAAAACCAAATTGTCTATAAAACTTATCTTTGCATTGTCCCATGTAACCACCAACATTTCCAGCACAAATATTATTGTAGTGAATTTCATCATTATGTAAGTCAGCACAATCACTTTGACTGTAGATTTGATAGCTTACTTTTTGCAATATCGTACTAATCTCTGCATCTGTTCCAGTTCTTCCCCAACCTTATAAAATTGACACTAAAGAAGAATTCGACAATATAAATATATATGAGACATTTTACCTGCCAGAACAGCTGGCGTTCCTGTTGTAAAATAATCACTAGGTATTGGCAGCTTCACTTTGTATTCAAATAATCCAATTGTCATTGGACTTTTTGTTTTAATTAATCCAATATCATGCAACAATGTAAATGGATCAAATTTCTCATGGATTATTGTCCACTCAAAGTTAACAGTATTTGTTCCTTTTGATCCATGCGATATCACAGTTGTTCCATATTCAATTTGATTCGTTGTTGGATCGTCGTCATTGAGACAATGGGCTTCATATTATACATGTGAAATATAAAAATAGCAGCAATGGATGAAAGAGAATACTTTTTAATTAATTTAATTAACCTGAAGGCTATGAAATTTAATTTTTTTTTTTTTTTGGGTACGGTTTTTAATACAATTGTGAAATTTGAGTGTATCAGCTTTGTTGCTGATTGGAAAATAGACATTCGTTTGATGCTTAATGGAATGCTTTTAGGATGGAAATATGAAATTTTGTTGGATATTTTTATTGCATTTTTGTAGAACTTTTATAGCATTTTCAGATTAGGTTTGGTGCCAGGGGTGCATTAGGATGTATTGAGGAATGACTTTTGAGATTGAGCTTGTTACTGGACTAACTGAGAAGATGTTCAGGCATTCAAATGGAATCTTAGATAGTTTTCATAATCTCCAGATACTTAGAGATCTTAACAAGCAGACTGGCTCGTCTTTCATGGCTGCATTTAACTTAATATAGATCCTACACGACCGGTAAGATACATAGTAGAAGGAAGAGTCCATATGAACCCCATGCGGATCAAAATGGAACTTCAAATGGATTTGAAATTCATATGGACTCCATGCGGATTAAAATGGCACTGCAAATGGACTTGAAATACTAATGTGCTCAATATGGACTCAGAACTCCATTTAGCTTCCAAATGACTGCCTTGTGTCGCTTGAGTATAGAATCATGAGTGGAACAAACTTATTTTAATCGTGAAGCATGCTTTAAAATGTCAATTTTATAACTAGACATACGACCGAGCAACACAAATGAAGAAGACTTCGCCATGAAGCTTTTTAGGCTCAAATAAACCTCTTTTATTAAAACCAAACGGAAGCCATCTTTTTTTGGCACCCATGTGGACGTCAAACGAAAGAGGCTTCCATTTTGTATTATTAAAAGATGCTTAGCAAAGCCTTTAAAGTTCCATTGCGTAGCCTTTAAAGTTCCTTTGCGGAGCCTTCTACATTCATGTCGCTCGGAATGGATGAATAGCCAGATTCAGTTACACTCGCTGCTGCTTGTATAGTTGACATAAGTACATCATAAAATAATATCCAAAATACACCCCTGACTCCCTTCTTTTACTCATCAAAAACCCTAACTAACCAGCAGTAAGAACCCAATCCACATTCAATATAGTTCCACCACAATAATGAATATATGTTGTATCATTGAATCTCCACTGCAGTGACACTAAAAATGGAAACTCTTCGATCCTTGCATCAGTTCCATTAACAACAAATGGAGTAATTTCTACTGGAACAGCTGCAGCAAAACTCACAAAAATCAACAATAAAAATGCTGGTTGAAGCATTTCCAAACAAGCAATTGATACCGCGGACTAAAGATAACTGAATCGTTAAATTAGTCTGTTGTATTTAGGAATTAAAATGCTTTTTTATGAGAATTGATAAGACAAGATTAAAAAGTTGTAAAACTTAAAGTGATTAGATTAGGGGACGTTCAGTTATTATGGTTCACTATTTAGGAGGAAGGGGAGATCTGTGAGATTATAGCAGTTTAAGAGCATTGACTTAGGAACTTGGCTAAGAGCTAGGGCGCCATTTGACATTACATTTTGTATGGAGCAGGACATCAAAAAATTCACATTTTTGAGTAACGTAACAAGTAGATAGTCCCTTATAATGTTAGATAAATTGAAGATAAGTAAAAGAAGATTGCCAGCTGATAAGGGCTGATAAATTGTCATTGGTGACTTGGTATATTATCCAATGGAATTAAGTCGTCTTAGTGACATTAGTTTTTTCTTAATTGTAGCTTTTAGATTGATTTTTTGGGATTTTTTATCATTTTAGATCAGAGTTGGCAGAACTCCAATATGAATGCGCCTCCACTGGAGTCCGGACTCCAAAAAAAAAGTTGATTTGGACTTCATGGTGTCCGGACTCTAAAATACTGCCAACTCTGTTTTAGATGCTGAATTGAAATAAAGACGGATAAACTGCAAAAGATCTACGTACTTTTTAGTACCGATACTGAATACCATAGTCATAATTGAGCAATCAAACCGAGTTTCGTGGTGTTTTTGGTCCAAAACGGGGTTGTCTTATTGAACAAATTATACTCCCACATTTATGTACTTTAAGGCATTTTTTATGCAACCAGAGCTCAAGTATGAAGTTGAGTCGAATTTTTCATCGAAAATCCAAGTTGTCGTTAAGTTCTGCCAGCAACTACAATGTTTATCAATTCCTAACTGCACAGATCACCAAATAACATAAAATTCAATTATTCCTGCTTTATACCTCCTCCATCATACTCATTCATTTATTCATCCATCCATCGACTGATTCATAAATAAAATTGAATCGCAATATGACCTAAAAATTGAACTTCAATTCAATAAATTGAAACTCGTACAGAACGAAAAATAACATCAATCTTGTCCACATATCCATTAAAAATTTATCATATTCACACCAAATTTTCAATTTGGGTGAATATATTGTTTTTGGTCTATCACTGAAACCACTTTTCTTGATTTGCTGGATTACTCTAGGGGAATTGCCCCATATAGTTGCTAGCCAAAAGTCTGTGCCTGTAAATACCAATCCAACAGTGAAAACCGCATCTCATTTGGTGCTTCCAGTGCCGAGAAATCGCAAAAAAACGCTTTCTGTCATTAAGTTAGCAAGTTAGCAAGTTAGCAAGTTAGCAAGTTAGCAAGTTAGCAAGTTAGCAAGTTAATCGGTGCGATAACTCGTTTCAAACTCAATATTAAGACTTCGGGTTTTTTGCATCTGATAGATATCGGTTATGGCAAGAGCTGTATTGTTTTTGGAGCCATAAGATGCTTCCACTGAGGCACACGATGCAAAAATCTGTCATTTTTTTGCAAAATTATAGCCGATTATTCCAAAACACATTTTAATTTCTTTATAAAACTGAGAGTTTTCGGTTTTTTTGAATAATTCCGAAAACGTCTAGAGATATTAGCACATAGTTTATGTATGCAAAATTTCAACTCATAATAGTGAAATCACTGACCACCAGAGCCAATTGAATGCTTTTGTTCGATTCTCCTATTGGTGCACATATAATGAAATTTTTTCTGGATAGGTAATCTTCTATAGCCTATAAAAATCCAACTGCAAAATTTTTAAGGTCTAACTCACTTTATCATATTCACACCAAATTTTCAATTTGGGTGAATATATTGTTTTTGGTCTATCACTGAAACCACTTTTCTTGATTTGCTGGATTACTCTAGGGGAATTGCCCCATATAGTTGCTAGCCAAAAGTCTGTGCCTGTAAATACCAATCCAACAGTGAAAACCGCATCTCATTTGGTGCTTCCAGTGCCGAGAAATCGCAAAAAAACGCTTTCTGTCATTAAGTTAGCAAGTTAGCAAGTTAGCAAGTTAGCAAGTTAGCAAGTTAGCAAGTTAGCAAGTTAATCGGTGCGATAACTCGTTTCAAACTCAATATTAAGACTTCGGGTTTTTTGCATCTGATAGATATCGGTTATGGCAAGAGCTGTATTGTTTTTGGAGCCATAAGATGCTTCCACTGAGGCACACGATGCAAAAATCTGTCATTTTTTTGCAAAATTATAGCCGATTATTCCAAAACACATTTTAATTTCTTTATAAAACTGAGAGTTTTCGGTTTTTTTGAATAATTCCGAAAACGTCTAGAGATATTAGCACATAGTTTATGTATGCAAAATTTCAACTCATAATAGTGAAATCACTGACCACCAGAGCCAATTGAATGCTTTTGTTCGATTCTCCTATTGGTGCACATATAATGAAATTTTTTCTGGATAGGTAATCTTCTATAGCCTATAAAAATCCAACTGCAAAATTTTTAAGGTCTAACTCACTTTATCATATTCACACCAAATTTTCAATTTGGGTGAATATATTGTTTTTGGTCTATCACTGAAACCACTTTTCTTGATTTGCTGGATTACTCTAGGGAATTGCCCCATATAGTTGCTAGCCAAAAGTCTGTGCCTGTAAATACCAATCCAACAGTGAAAACCGCATCTCATTTGGTGCTTCCAGTGCCGAGAAATCGCAAAAAAACGCTTTCTGTCATTAAGTTAGCAAGTTAGCAAGTTAGCAAGTTAGCAAGTTAGCAAGTTAGCAAGTTAGCAAGTTAATCGGTGCGATAACTCGTTTCAAACTCAATATTAAGACTTCGGGTTTTTTGCATCTGATAGATATCGGTTATGGCAAGAGCTGTATTGTTTTTGGAGCCATAAGATGCTTCCACTGAGGCACACGATGCAAAAATCTGTCATTTTTTTGCAAAATTATAGCCGATTATTCCAAAACACATTTTAATTTCTTTATAAAACTGAGAGTTTTCGGTTTTTTTGAATAATTCCGAAAACGTCTAGAGATATTAGCACATAGTTTATGTATGCAAAATTTCAACTCATAATAGTGAAATCACTGACCACCAGAGCCAATTGAATGCTTTTGTTCGATTCTCCTATTGGTGCACATATAATGAAATTTTTTCTGGATAGGTAATCTTCTATAGCCTATAAAAATCCAACTGCAAAATTTTTAAGGTCTAACTCACTTTATCATATTCACACCAAATTTTCAATTTGGGTGAATATATTGTTTTTGGTCTATCACTGAAACCACTTTTCTTGATTTGCTGGATTACTCTAGGGGAATTGCCCCATATAGTTGCTAGCCAAAAGTCTGTGCCTGTAAATACCAATCCAACAGTGAAAACCGCATCTCATTTGGTGCTTCCAGTGCCGAGAAATCGCAAAAAAACGCTTTCTGTCATTAAGTTAGCAAGTTAGCAAGTTAGCAAGTTAGCAAGTTAGCAAGTTAGCAAGTTAGCAAGTTAATCGGTGCGATAACTCGTTTCAAACTCAATATTAAGACTTCGGGTTTTTTGCATCTGATAGATATCGGTTATGGCAAGAGCTGTATTGTTTTTGGAGCCATAAGATGCTTCCACTGAGGCACACGATGCAAAAATCTGTCATTTTTTTGCAAAATTATAGCCGATTATTCCAAAACACATTTTAATTTCTTTATAAAACTGAGAGTTTTCGGTTTTTTTGAATAATTCCGAAAACGTCTAGAGATATTAGCACATAGTTTATGTATGCAAAATTTCAACTCATAATAGTGAAATCACTGACCACCAGAGCCAATTGAATGCTTTTGTTCGATTCTCCTATTGGTGCACATATAATGAAATTTTTTCTGGATAGGTAATCTTCTATAGCCTATAAAAATCCAACTGCAAAATTTTTAAGGTCTAACTCACTTTATCATATTCACACCAAATTTTCAATTTGGGTGAATATATTGTTTTTGGTCTATCACTGAAACCACTTTTCTTGATTTGCTGGATTACTCTAGGGAATTGCCCCATATAGTTGCTAGCCAAAAGTCTGTGCCTGTAAATACCAATCCAACAGTGAAAACCGCATCTCATTTGGTGCTTCCAGTGCCGAGAAATCGCAAAAAAACGCTTTCTGTCATTAAGTTAGCAAGTTAGCAAGTTAGCAAGTTAGCAAGTTAGCAAGTTAGCAAGTTAGCAAGTTAATCGGTGCGATAACTCGTTTCAAACTCAATATTAAGACTTCGGGTTTTTTGCATCTGATAGATATCGGTTATGGCAAGAGCTGTATTGTTTTTGGAGCCATAAGATGCTTCCACTGAGGCACACGATGCAAAAATCTGTCATTTTTTTGCAAAATTATAGCCGATTATTCCAAAACACATTTTAATTTCTTTATAAAACTGAGAGTTTTCGGTTTTTTTGAATAATTCCGAAAACGTCTAGAGATATTAGCACATAGTTTATGTATGCAAAATTTCAACTCATAATAGTGAAATCACTGACCACCAGAGCCAATTGAATGCTTTTGTTCGATTCTCCTATTGGTGCACATATAATGAAATTTTTTCTGGATAGGTAATCTTCTATAGCCTATAAAAATCCAACTGCAAAATTTTTAAGGTCTAACTCACTTTATCATATTCACACCAAATTTTCAATTTGGGTGAATATATTGTTTTTGGTCTATCACTGAAACCACTTTTCTTGATTTGCTGGATTACTCTAGGGGAATTGCCCCATATAGTTGCTAGCCAAAAGTCTGTGCCTGTAAATACCAATCCAACAGTGAAAACCGCATCTCATTTGGTGCTTCCAGTGCCGAGAAATCGCAAAAAAACGCTTTCTGTCATTAAGTTAGCAAGTTAGCAAGTTAGCAAGTTAGCAAGTTAGCAAGTTAGCAAGTTAGCAAGTTAATCGGTGCGATAACTCGTTTCAAACTCAATATTAAGACTTCGGGTTTTTGCATCTGATAGATATCGGTTATGGCAAGAGCTGTATTGTTTTTGGAGCCATAAGATGCTTCCACTGAGGCACACGATGCAAAAATCTGTCATTTTTTTGCAAAATTATAGCCGATTATTCCAAAACACATTTTAATTTCTTTATAAAACTGAGAGTTTTCGGTTTTTTTGAATAATTCCGAAAACGTCTAGAGATATTAGCACATAGTTTATGTATGCAAAATTTCAACTCATAATAGTGAAATCACTGACCACCAGAGCCAATTGAATGCTTTTGTTCGATTCTCCTATTGGTGCACATATAATGAAATTTTTTCTGGATAGGTAATCTTCTATAGCCTATAAAAATCCAACTGCAAAATTTTTAAGGTCTAACTCACTTTATCATATTCACACCAAATTTTCAATTTGGGTGAATATATTGTTTTTGGTCTATCACTGAAACCACTTTTCTTGATTTGCTGGATTACTCTAGGGGAATTGCCCCATATAGTTGCTAGCCAAAAGTCTGTGCCTGTAAATACCAATCCAACAGTGAAAACCGCATCTCATTTGGTGCTTCCAGTGCCGAGAAATCGCAAAAAACGCTTTCTGTCATTAAGTTAGCAAGTTAGCAAGTTAGCAAGTTAGCAAGTTAGCAAGTTAGCAAGTTAGCAAGTTAGCAAGTTAGCAAGTTAGCAAGTTAATCGGTGCGATAACTCGTTTCAAACTCAATATTAAGACTTCGGGTTTTTGCATCTGATAGATATCGGTTATGGCAAGAGCTGTATTGTTTTTGGAGCCATAAGATGCTTCCACTGAGGCACACGATGCAAAAATCTGTCATTTTTTTGCAAAATTATAGCCGATTATTCCAAAACACATTTTAATTTCTTTATAAAACTGAGAGTTTTCGGTTTTTTTGAATAATTCCGAAAACGTCTAGAGATATTAGCACATAGTTTATGTATGCAAAATTTCAACTCATAATAGTGAAATCACTGACCACCAGAGCCAATTGAATGCTTTTGTTCGATTCTCCTATTGGTGCACATATAATGAAATTTTTTCTGGATAGGTAATCTTCTATAGCCTATAAAAATCCAACTGCAAAATTTTTAAGGTCTAACTCACTTTATCATATTCACACCAAATTTTCAATTTGGGTGAATATATTGTTTTTGGTCTATCACTGAAACCACTTTTCTTGATTTGCTGGATTACTCTAGGGGAATTGCCCCATATAGTTGCTAGCCAAAAGTCTGTGCCTGTAAATACCAATCCAACAGTGAAAACCGCATCTCATTTGGTGCTTCCAGTGCCGAGAAATCGCAAAAAAACGCTTTCTGTCATTAAGTTAGCAAGTTAGCAAGTTAGCAAGTTAGCAAGTTAGCAAGTTAGCAAGTTAGCAAGTTAATCGGTGCGATAACTCGTTTCAAACTCAATATTAAGACTTCGGGTTTTTTGCATCTGATAGATATCGGTTATGGCAAGAGCTGTATTGTTTTTGGAGCCATAAGATGCTTCCACTGAGGCACACGATGCAAAAATCTGTCATTTTTTTGCAAAATTATAGCCGATTATTCCAAAACACATTTTAATTTCTTTATAAAACTGAGAGTTTTCGTTTTTTTTGAATAATTCCGAAAACGTCTAGAGATATTAGCACATAGTTTATGTATGCAAAATTTCAACTCATAATAGTGAAATCACTGACCACCAGAGCCAATTGAATGCTTTTGTTCGATTCTCCTATTGGTGCACATATAATGAAATTTTTTCTGGATAGGTAATCTTCTATAGCCTATAAAAATCCAACTGCAAAATTTTTAAGGTCTAACTCACTTTATCATATTCACACCAAATTTTCAATTTGGGTGAATATATTGTTTTTGGTCTATCACTGAAACCACTTTTCTTGATTTGCTGGATTACTCTAGGGAATTGCCCCATATAGTTGCTAGCCAAAAGTCTGTGCCTGTAAATACCAATCCAACAGTGAAAACCGCATCTCATTTGGTGCTTCCAGTGCCGAGAAATCGCAAAAAAACGCTTTCTGTCATTAAGTTAGCAAGTTAGCAAGTTAGCAAGTTAGCAAGTTAGCAAGTTAGCAAGTTAGCAAGTTAATCGGTGCGATAACTCGTTTCAAACTCAATATTAAGACTTCGGGTTTTTTGCATCTGATAGATATCGGTTATGGCAAGAGCTGTATTGTTTTTGGAGCCATAAGATGCTTCCACTGAGGCACACGATGCAAAAATCTGTCATTTTTTTGCAAAATTATAGCCGATTATTCCAAAACACATTTTAATTTCTTTATAAAACTGAGAGTTTTCGGTTTTTTTGAATAATTCCGAAAACGTCTAGAGATATTAGCACATAGTTTATGTATGCAAAATTTCAACTCATAATAGTGAAATCACTGACCACCAGAGCCAATTGAATGCTTTTGTTCGATTCTCCTATTGGTGCACATATAATGAAATTTTTTCTGGATAGGTAATCTTCTATAGCCTATAAAAATCCAACTGCAAAATTTTTAAGGTCTAACTCACTTTATCATATTCACACCAAATTTTCAATTTGGGTGAATATATTGTTTTTGGTCTATCACTGAAACCACTTTTCTTGATTTGCTGGATTACTCTAGGGGAATTGCCCCATATAGTTGCTAGCCAAAAGTCTGTGCCTGTAAATACCAATCCAACAGTGAAAACCGCATCTCATTTGGTGCTTCCAGTGCCGAGAAATCGCAAAAAAACGCTTTCTGTCATTAAGTTAGCAAGTTAGCAAGTTAGCAAGTTAGCAAGTTAGCAAGTTAGCAAGTTAGCAAGTTAATCGGTGCGATAACTCGTTTCAAACTCAATATTAAGACTTCGGGTTTTTTGCATCTGATAGATATCGGTTATGGCAAGAGCTGTATTGTTTTTGGAGCCATAAGATGCTTCCACTGAGGCACACGATGCAAAAATCTGTCATTTTTTTGCAAAATTATAGCCGATTATTCCAAAACACGTGTCAAAAAAATCGCGGCCCCGCTTCGCTCGGCCGCACACTATTAGAGTTTTTTCTTATCTTAATTTTAATTAAGTAAAAATTAAGCATTTATAAATGTGTTTTATCCAAAATATTAATATAAGTATTTTAAACGATTTAGCGTAATGCAATCGTAGCAATGTAATGATATTTTATCTTTATCATGTCGTGTGTTCAAGTCCTACTATTTTTTTTTATTTTTTATTTATTTGAGTTGTTTTTTTTTTGGAACCCTTATACTTTACCATAAATATAAATATTAAATAAGATTAATTTATCATAAATATTGCAAAACAGACACTTGTGACAGGCAAAAACCATACAATTCCTTGATAATTTGTATGGATTTGTAAGAAATTCTATACAAATTGGTTTTTGTCTGTCACAGGTGCCTGTTTTGCAACTCTATATTAAATGTATTAATTAGAGATATCTTTCGATCAATGCCTATTTTTTAGAAAACAAAAACATGTGATAAAATAGAATCTGCGCTGGCTCCTATAGTGATCTATATAAGGACTGTAATCTACCCAAGTCGGGCGAGCGAAGCTCAGCCCGGCTCCTATAGTGATCTATATTAGTACTGTAATCTACCCAAGTCGGGCGAGCGAAGCTCAGCCCGGCTCCTATAGTGATCTATATTAGTACTGTAATCTACCCAAGTCGGGCGAGCGAAGCTCAGCCCGGCTCCTACAGTGATCTATATTAGTACTGTAATCTACCCAAGTCGGGCGAGCGAAGCTCAGCCCGGCTCCTACAGTGATCTATATTAGTACTGTAATCTACCCAAGTCGGGCGAGCCAAGCTCAGCCCGGTTCCTATAGTGATCTATATTAGTACTGTAATCTACAGTGTGAGTAGAAAAATAGTTCGAGCGAAGCTCGAACATTAATAGTTCGAACGCAGTACGGACTTGGTTGAGCGAAGCTCACAAATTTTTGCGCCCTGAACGGAGCGAAGCGAGTGAAGGCGTGAAAATTTTCCCAAACAGTACAAACTGCATTTATATCAAAAAATGTTGCCGTGTGGAAAAAAATATATAACATTAATGGTTCGAATGCATACTTCATTTGAATAATTTTAGTTACTATGTAAGTAATCATTATTTATCACATTTATTTGATGAATCTTTTATTTTGTTCAAGTTGTTTTTTTAATTCTAACTTTTCTGAACAGTTTTCTGATCTGTGTATGGTGTGAATATTCCATGAAGCGTGATCCGCTTCATTACTAGTTTATCATTCCTTTTACTACATAAACTATCAATGACAATATCTAAAGAATATTTTTACAACATGACATAAATTCTTTGTTACTTCAGGAAATTAATAGCCATAAAGTTAAGGTCAATATCATAGCTGCATTCCAATGTTTTTTCAAGAATTTTTTTTATGTGTCTGATTCATCACTAGTTTTTTGTTCTGATAGCAATGATCCAATAAAAAATTGTTTTTTTTTTTTTGCGACGATAATTTATGATGAACAGAGAATGATTATTTATTTACAGACAGCTGTGCTTTGAGTGTCGCTTCCATTGAAGGTCGTGTATGGAATTGAACAATAAAGGTAGTTTTACATATTGACAATTTTTACAGCAGTTTTTGTTGGTATAAGAGGTCAGTTGATGATGTAAAATAAGAAGGCCATTTAGAGTTGTCAAGTTGATGCCATTGGAAGGGTAGCTAGCTGGATTTAAGGATTTTCTACACCGAAATTAATATATTCCAGTCTCGACCTGGAGAATTGTGGATATTTTGAAGAATTCACTTGTAATATCGGTATCGCTTCTGGGATGGGTTCCAATCTTGGTGTCCCTTGGTGTTTTGATCCGGATGTCAATCCAAGTCTCGGTTCCGATCTCGATATCGGTTTCGAAAGTCCATCAAAACTAAGACTTCAGAACACCCTAGTTGAAATGTGATAGCTTATTCCTATTGATAGTCACCATCTCGATCTTAATACATATGTCTACGCTAGATGTGGGTATCCTATTTTAGACTGAAGCAAACAGGATGTCCTCCACTCTAGACAACAGCTAAAGCTGCTAGGGTTTTCACTTCCGGGCAGAGTTGCAAAACTGGCACCTGTGATAGGCAAAAACTGTACAAATTCTTGATAATTCTCGAAAAATTGACAAAGCCGAGACTTCGGCTTGAGGTAAAAGTTCATGAGACCAAGACAAAGATCTCTCAGTCTCCCTTGTAGTCTCAATCTCGGTCTCGGTTTCTAAAATTCACTCGAACAGTAAATTCGGGACACCAAAGGATGAAGAAACGCCTAAAAACTCGTCAATTTGAGTTATATAAGTTAAGTAAATGTCCCTACAAGCATAATACAAATCAAACATATTGAAATATTTTTCTAAAATTAATCATACCTCAAAAACACTCCATCCAACAAATAACGAAAGAACAAAAAAATAAAATAATCTCAATATCAAATTCAGCATAAATAAAATCCCAAAATGCCTGCAAGCAAAATCAAAAATATAAAATTTTTTTTTTCTCTTCATTCAATTTACAAACAAATAAATTGAAAAATCTTCTTAATTTTCTCCGTAAATCTGCACAGCAAATCAATCACGTTTTTCCCTTAAATAAAGTTCAAAAATAAAATTTTTCCCCAAATATTTATTGAAGCAAATTGATTATTCAACATTCAACTTTAGTTTTATTTATTTTCTATAAAAAGGAACAGAAATCAAATCTGAAAAGTATTGAATATTGAGGAGGTTAGAGTAAAATATTTTGAGAGGATCAGAAACTTTATTTATGTTTTAAATATTGAAATATTTACTTTTTAGTGTAAATGATTTAGTTTTTGGTTTTAATTCTTGTTGAAATATGATATTTTGCACAATTTCGTTACTTAATCTTGTGAAATGAATATTGGAGAATATTTTATTTGTGGATGAAATGATTCAAGAGATATTCGGTCTACATCAGTAACTACCTTTAGCATTATTCATCATTTAAGCATGATTTTCTTGGAATTTGTTAGTGTAACTAGATTGTCTATTTGATTTGGTAGTGGATTCTATTCCATGTTAGACTCTATTCAATCTGGGGATACTACTATACACTTTTTCAACGTCATGTGCTTTTCGGGTCATGTGCTTTTCAGCTACTCCAAAATGAAGTCCTGCAAACTCTGTCGCAAACCTAGCAATGAAGGCACATCCAGTGATAAAAACTGCAGTACTAAGTGCACCTCAAGTCGGTTGATATAAACCGCCATAAAATCAAGTTCACATCGGCCTGGTGCAAAATATTTGATCAATTAACACAATTATGATATTTTTATCATCTCAAAAATCGAGATTTCAGACCAGATTGATGATGAGAACATTGAGCATTTAACTAAATTTCAGAGATTCAAGCCGATTTTTAGCCGCCGACTTAAATGACTTCGATCTCTGCTAAATTGGATTAAGAATTCAAGCTATGGCTCGTAAAAACAACGCTACATATAATATTAACTCAGATTTGAGACGAATTCATCATCAAGCCACGATCAAGAGTCACACCAGTCTGCTGCCGGTTTTTTTGGATCGATTAACCAACTTGTGCTATTCTGTTAAGGTCATCTGATTAAAAAGTCTTCTAAGTAGTTTTTCAAAACCTCGGTTAAGCGTCCTGGGCGCTGGTTCTTTTTAAAAACCGCATTTTGAGTCTAAAAGTGCGGATATTCAATTTTCAGAAAATCGCTTCTAGAAGCCCTTGTAACCAAAATGTTCCATATGTATTTACTAACGTTTCTAAGCAATATCAATGAAATACATATGGAACATTAAGGTTACATGGGAACCATAAGTCCATCGATCTGATCCTTAGTTTGGGAAATATTTCTGACTTCCAACTAACTCATGGTACAGAGGTAACTGCTTGTTCAATCATACTATAACTGTTATTCGTTGCATGTTATGGGTATTCTGCCTTGACATTGAGCGAACGCACAATGAGTCGAAAAACGCAGTTACAGTGGCCACCGGGCAATTGAAGTTAATTTCTAACGTTTATTTGCCTATTTTGGGGTACTCTTTCGATCACGGTGTGCTGTTCGGGTATTTTATGCAAATTTCCTGTCTTTTTATCAAATTGACATTCTTCAATCATCGTTCTGCGCCTAAAACCCTCATGCCATGTCATTTCAAACTTGTTCAAACCTTTATGTCCAACTTTACTCTTTGTGAAATAAAAAAAAATCCAGAACAATTTTTCAAAAGCAGACACAATTATGACAATAAGAATAATTGCACTGAATGTACAAGGAACAATTGCGACTAAAAAGGAATAAAAAATAGATGCTGAAATTGAAACATCGGATTCCATTATTAAAAACTTTTTCCCTTCATCATTTCCATTTCCTTTATATCCAACTGTACAATATTTCAATTTCAATAGCATCAAGTGCACTTTATAGCATTTCAACGTTGAATGAGATCATTTGCAGGTGCTTTTTCAATTTAATATTTTAAAAAATTTTTTTTTTCCTCTTCCTCGTCGACATTTGTATTTTATTGCCCCATCCCTTCCATTTTCTAAAAAAAAAACTTTTCATTTCAAATGCTATCAGATTACAGAATAAATCAATTAATTCATTCAATCCATCCATCTCACCTTTCTTCAATATTTATTGCCTCTCATATTCAATTATTCTATTGAAATTGCATAGAATTGAATGAATAAATGGCTGCTGATGCTGCTGTCGTTGCTTTTTTTTTGTGTAATTGAGATGGGAAGTGGAGGAGAAAAAAAAGTGCTTCAAATAATAATGAAAAGTGTGAGTGAGAAAGAGAGAGAATAAGAGTTGAAGTTGAAAGTGGATGTTGGAAAATTAAGTGGCGCATTGTTGTGGTTTATTGTGGTTATTTACGAGAGATGTACGGAGAGTAACTTGTGGATTTATTCATTTGATAAGAGAAACTAGCTTGAATAGCACAAGTCGGTTAATCGAGCAGAATTCCGGCACAAGGCTGACGTGAGTCTGATTTGGTATCGGATTCGATTTGAATCTCGCACATAGCAAGAGACACATGCAAGAGTCACGCCTGCTTGGTGCCGGATTTTGGATTCATTAACCGACTTGTACTATTCGGGTAATATAGCAAGTGATGAATCAAAGGAAGATTGGCAAACTTTATTGCATACTTACTCTGGGAACTATTTCTTCACTAAGACACAATACATGGGATTCACTATGCTTTCCCGATGTCGAGACTGGGACTGGGACCGGGAAATCTATGAATAGTCCGAAAATCTTTCGGGACCGAGATCTCGAGAAAGCATAGGATTCACTTAGACACCATACACGGAGTTCACTAAGTCACTTTACACGGGGTTAACTAGATCACCATACACGGGGCTCATTAGGATATTATACATGAGGTTGACTAAGGCACCACATACGTGGCACACTAGGGCACTATACATAGAATTAATTTTGGGTGCTATACACGGAGCTCATTAGGGAACCATGTACGGAGTTCCCTAGTGCATCATACTCGGGGTTCTCTAGAGCACCATACATGGAGTTCCTTAGATCACCATGCACGAGGTTCTTTAGGATACCATACACGGAATTTACTATGGCATCATGCACTGCGTTCATTACGGCACCATACAAGGGGTTTACTATGGCACCAAACACGAAGTTCACTAGGATATTATATACGGGGTTCACTTGAGCATCATACAATTTTTGAATTAATGGGAGAGGATGTGAGAGGAGGGAAAGGAGGAAAGAAGGGTCACATGACGGGAAGACTTAAATCCTTAATCAAATGACGTCTAAGTAGAGACTCTAGTTACGTTACTACCCCTACTCACCCGAGACTCTCATTATTTCACAAATATTCCTCTAATTGCACCCAAAAACTAAGCGCACAACATCCTCCAAGAACCCTCACCCTCATCAAAATATATTTCTCATTGATTTAATAAAATCATTTTTTCCCTCAGCGATTAATTATTTAACTTTATGATCCATTTGGTGCAATCAAGTATGTAAATGAGGTACTTTATGAAAAAAAAGCTCATAATTTTTTTTCTCTCCCCTCGTACCATCTTCAACGTAGATGAAGCTGCTCTTCATTTGCAAGTCAAATGATTTTTCAATTTTCCAACAACTTTTTTTTTCATTTTTTTTTTCATCTCTTCATTTTTTATACAAAATAGCACTTTAGTTCATCTTTGTGTCAACAGTGTTTTTTTACCATTTCCGCTTACTTTTTAGCGAAAGGTTTTGTGCTTGAGTAAATATGACTAGTTTGTTTACTACTGGATTGATGAACTGTTGACTTTAAAGTTTGTAGTTTGAATTTGTAGATTCATGCATTGATGGTTTTGTTCTTGAGGATTGTTGAGAGATGTTTTAATGGATTTTATTGAGGATTTTTTCTGGAAGATGGGAATTGAATTTGATGATTTTGGGTATGTATTTGATGATGAGAGGTTAAATGGAATTGAAGGAGACTCTTATACCCGAGTATGCTAATTATGCATCTTATTGCCATTAAACTCTTTTGGTATCACTTTATTGCTAAAATGTACTAGAATCCAAACCTAAATCGAGTAAACTTTCAATCAGGGGCGTGAATAAGCGTGACTATCCAAGATAGTCACTTGTTCCCCATTACAAACACTTGTCCCTATGATAATCATTCGTTACCCCATGACAATCACTCGTTACCCCATGACAGTCATTCGTTACTCCATAACAGTCACTCAGTACCCAATGACAGTCACTTGTTACCCTATGACAGTCACACTCGTTACCCCATGACAGTCACACTCGTTCCCTCATGACAGTCACACTCGTTCCCTCATGACAGTCACACGATTCCCACGATAAACAACCATTTCCCCATTACAAATACTGTTCCTCATGATTCCCGTCATGTTGGTGACCGACATTTGACCAGCACTATCACCCACCTCCCCTGATTATGCTTGACTCTGCTATACATCCCTAATAAGACTTCATCCAACAAAAAAATCCGCTTTACAAGAAATTTTAATTGACTTCCAATTAAATGCACTCCATCCATCCATCCATCCAAGTTTGAGTCTACAACTCACAACCACTACTGCATTTCAACTCGACATCATCATCGTCATCGGTGATATTGAAGTCTGATGTTAATAAATTCATATCACATCAATTTCTTTTCCTTCTCTCTTTCCTCCCTGCCCCGATTTTCGTCTCTTTTTTCATTTCATTCCTCAATTGGATTTTTCACATTCTCACTTCCGTACAGTCGTCGTCATTCCTTCTTCCACATTGTCGTTTTACATTTTTCATATGTTCATAAAAATCTATATGAGAGACATTCAATTTGTGTATTGACACCTTAGACACTTGCTCATTCTATAGGCGAAATGGTGATTATGATTTATTTAATATTTAAATCTCGTAAAATATTGAAAAACGTGTTTGATTGAAGGAATTTTCTCTCTTTCGTTCTCGGTTCTTTCTTTTTTTTGTGGACATGAAAGGAATTTTGTCATATTGATGAAGAGGAAAAATTGAGTCGAATATTTTTTTTTTGTGGAAGGAATATTTTTCAATTTTGATTAATGTAGATGGAGATTTTTGGGGATGATGCCTGGGATGAGGAGACATATGTTAATAGGATTTGAGTTATTCTTAGTAGATTGGCACGAGACGATTGTTAGGGTCACGTTACGTCTTCGTATTGACGACAAATCGTCGAAAAGACATAAATGTATCTTGAAGATGCCCTTTGGAATCCGTTGTTGCTGTTTTTGATTCAATTTTCATCAATATTACTCGACAAAACATCAAAATGACATTAAGGTACCTTAAAGATGCCATTTTTATCCAATTTCCATCAACGTTAGTGGAGAAAACGTCAAAATGGGATGATGGTACCTTGAAAATGCCCTATCGGCCGTTTAGTTGATGTTTTTGACTCGATTTGCAGACGAAAATGGGTCTTGCAGCAATGTGTTGATGAGACGAGTTCAAATATTCTACCTTTCGTTTACCCGGGAAGCACAAGACTTAGAAATGGCCGAATATCGAGCTCTAAGCCAGCGTGACTCTCATAAAAGCCAATTTCATTGAATCTGGCTTCAGGGCAGTGTTTTGATTTCTGAAAATTGGGCTTGAGTAAGATGTTCGGCCATTTCTAGGCCGTGTGTCTTCCGTGCTAGCTTTACATATATTACAAACTAGTCAACTTGATATCCGGAAGGAACATGGTGCAGAAATGGTTAAATACAGCGGTCTTAGGCCAATGTGACTCCGGCTCCAAGTCAAATTCGATGAAATTCGGCTTCAGGCCATTGTGATTCCGATTCCAGGTCAGAATTGATTAAATCTTACCTCAGGCTAACGTGACTCTGAGTATAGGTCATATTTGATAAAATCCGGCCTTAGCCTTGAGTTTTGTCGTCCTGAGACCGGGTTTTTAGCTATTTCTTTGGCATGTACATTTCAGGATATATTTTTGACTCCCTTACAGCTTCGATTGCTAAGATTTGGACACTTTCAGAGCTGTAGCAATCAAATAACAAATTGTAGCAATTTTGCATGCAAAATGTTATAATATTTATTTAAAAAATTCGAAAAATTAATTACAATAATTTTCAATAACCCTAACAGGCAAAGAGCATGCTTTCATGTTACACTACGGCACCTAAAAGCGATCTATTTGCCAGTTAGGATAAATTTATCTTGATTTTAAAAATTTAATCTTGATTTTAGCAGACCCTGAAATTCTTCAAATCCCCATTTTATGCTCTTTGACAATAGCATGTATTTTGAGAGCACCAGGCCCAATAAGGTGGATTCAAGAACTGTCCACACAAACGAGCACAATCGTCAAGAGTACAAATCCAATTAGAGGCAACATTGTCAACAGCAACTGGTTTTTCCAAACTCTTTGACTCTTTAGCTTCAAGGCTCTTCAAACTGACGAAAACTTTCTGGACCTTCTCCTCAACTGGATTGGATGCAACGAATGCAACAGCAATCAAAAGTAAGGCTGAAATGATGATAAAACGCATCTTATTGGATGGAACTTGAATTGGATACTTTGAAACTTGATAACTTTGATATCTGAGATTTTAATGAATGACTTGAAGTGATTTTGTGCTGCTTTTATACATTTTGAGTTTATTGACAATTGACAGCACTTGAGTATATATACTCATTTATTGTTATGTCAAGATTGAACTTCCGATTTAATTCAAGTACTTCCATGGAATTGCATATTGATGCAGCCGCTTGACATTAAGTGATTGATAAAAAGACACAATAGTGCTTATGATGCAAATTTGTGTTTGTTTAAATGAAATGTGAGATCTGTGGATGGATATTCTAGTAAAAGTAGACATTTTAAGTATGTAAATATCCTACTGGATATAAAATTTTATTAGCAATGGATTTATCCTTAAATATTACAATTAAATTTCCCAAAATTTTCCAGCAATTCCTTTACAATTTCCTACAAATGCAATAGCTACCACTGCATCCATACATAAATGGTGGACACATGAGTCTTAAGCATACGCTTCGGCACCATGACATTGTACATACAGCTCTTGCTCCTAAATTAACTGCAACTTCTGATGGCGAATCTTCCTTTAATTCATCTTCCTTCAATGCATCCAAATTTGATGAATCAGGCTGTTGAATTTCAATTTCATAATGAATTGTACTGCATGATGCATAAGCTATGACTGCGAACAAGACTAAAATAATGATGAAACGCATCTTGAATTGTGATTTTTGTTGATTTATTTAGTTTACTTTTGAAAGTTTTAACTTTGAAGTTTGTTAATTGTTTGATTGAATTTTGTGAATTTGCTGTGCATTTTATACAAATAATCATATCAGTTGCTAATCACAGCAAATTAATAAAATTTGATAATATGAATTTAAAATTGAGTACGCTTATCAAGTAGGTCTTAGATATGAATAATAAATGGAACGCTTACCTGGAAAATGCGTTAAAATTTCTTAATTATGTGGACATTTTCTATATTTTACGCTTATTCATGCTCACTCATGCAAAAATAAATACATTAATTTGGGTACTTGTGTCTTGAATCTTTAATTAACAAGAGAAAAATTTTTCATCCCCTCACGACATGCTTTTATTTTCGTAGAAAAGACGGTATGATATAATTTATTAAGGAAACAATTTTGGAAGGTAAGTAAAATTATTTTTCGTAGAAATGAGGATGAAGGGTAATGGTGACGATAACAGAGCCACGTAAAAATATTTTTAAATATTTTATTAAGAATCTACTATAAAAATTTTGTTAATGTTTGGCTTGAAGGTAGAAAATGGTATAAAAATATTGGAAACTTCTAATGAAGAAGGGGATCCGCGATAGGAGACAATGTGGAACTTGGTAATGGCAATTGACAAAGGGTAGCCAGCGATAGAGTTAGTTTTCGATGTCAACTGAGAGAGGCTAAGAATCACAGCTGATCTTTACAACCAGTAAAGTAAGTAAGTGAGTCTAATTTAACAGAATCCCTAGCAATCAATAAAGTCAAGTCAATCGACCTTCTGCATCATCTTCCAAGTTTACATCAGTAATTCATGACAGAATAAAAAGCCAAACTCATTGTACCATTAAAGAAAAGAATTTAAAAGTTTTAAAAAAGTTTTAATTTTTTCCACATAATTTCCTAACTTTATACCATTCCTACAAACAGCCCAAAGTGTCTCATAAACTTATCAATTATGTCCCTAAAAAATTCATAAAAGACGGTAAGAAAGAAAAAGAAGAACTGTAAATTATTGCCAACTCATCAAACATGCAAAAAGTAACGGTGAGCATGAAAAAAAAGAAGAAAAAGTTTTCCTCTTTCTATTTTTTGTGGATGTTCCTTTTTTCCCGCTAAAAACATAAGATGAAGAAAAATGTTCATGAAGAAAAAAATTTAATTTGTTTATGAGGTAATGAAATCTTCACGTGCTACATTTTAGGTTCGTTTATGTGACTCATTCCATTTGGGGATTGTTCAGTTGTTACGGTAATGAATAATGAACTTTTATTCAAAATTGAACAATGGAATTCTTGGTATTCTATCCTTACCAAGGCCGGAGTGGCACTAGGGCATCTGGGCTCCAGGCAAGACTTGCACAAGGCTTTCCCTGACTCAGGCTCTGATTTTGTCTTGGATTCGATTAAAATCCGGAACCATGCCAGAGTCCGGCCAGCCTGGAGCCAAATTTCGAACCAACCAACTGACTTGCACCATTCGGGACCCTTCCACCAGACGGAATAAATTAACGTCCCTTTAAGTGATAGCGGAAAAGAAATTTTTTTGCTTAAATGATTTATATTTATATCCAATGCGTAATCGTAAGACTGTTTAATGTACATGGAAAAAATAAGAGGAAAAATCTCTTTTAGAAATTTACCGGAATGAATAAAACATGTTAAGGAATTAAAGTTCATTGACTTTATTTGGAATTATGTTTAATCTCTTAATGATTCTATCAGTATGGACAGTCTGGTTCGAAGTCCAGAGAAGGAGCAATTTTTTATTTGGGGAGCCGGTCAGTGGGTATGTTGCAATAATTTTATGCAGTTGTTTTAAACCAATTTTATGAATTGCCCTTTCTCTGATATATTTACAATTAATTGCTCAATAAATATGATTAAATTTATTTTTTTGACCTAATTCCTCTACTTATTAGGTTAAGATAACAAAATTTCTGAGAAAAATTGCAAATTTAGTACACAAATTATTGAGTCTTAAATAAACCTACTTAAAGCATTTGATAAGCGCAATTTGATTAAATTTCCTCCATTTATCAAATTTTATTAATTTGCTGTGATTAGCAACTGATATGATTATTTGTATAAAATGCACAGCAAATTCACAAAATTCAATCAAACAATTAAAAAACTTCAAAGTTAAAACTTTCAAAAATAAACTAAATAAATCAACAAAAAATCACAATTCAAGATGCGTTTCATCGTAGTTTTGGTAATTTTCTCAGTCATCGCTTACTCTTCATGTTATGAAGATGCTGAAGCTGATCCTCAAGAAGCATTTGACGAAGGAGATTTCAGTGAAGATCAAATCGACGAAGTAACATTTTTGGGTGACTTACCGACTAGAAAGTGCAATATTAGAAGTTGCACCCGCAAATGTCAGAGATTAATGAAGCCTCCATACAGAGTTGCCTGTAAAGATGGCAAATGCCGCTGTAAGAGACTTTAAAATATGTTTTTTCGTAATTTCTGGTATTTTTAAACTAAATCTTATTATTGTCTTTAAATTAACGTTCGGCTATGAGCTCCTGGGCTGCATTTCCTGCATTTTAGATGTGCAGGTCTGCAATTTTGGACGACCCTTACTTTTAAAATATGTGAAAATTAATAAATTAATGGAAAATTAATAAAAAATTAAATTTTTAAAATATTTAAAAAATTTAAGATTATTCTGAATAAAATTTAAATTTTTTATAAATTTTTGGATTGATTCTTATTTGCTTTTGTCCAACTTTTGTCATAAAAAAGTATAAGTATTTAAAAGGTTTCATTTCTGAATTTTGTTATAAAAAATCCCCCAATCTTAAAGTCACAATTTCCTATCTAATTTCTACGTCACCATTTCATTCACAAAAAACCCTCTTCAGTAATGAAATTCAACGAATGTAATTTCAATTTAAAGCTATCTCATCGCCTTTTTTATCGTGTTTGTCGTGTCTAATAATAGCTGTGTTAAGGAGATGCTAATGTTGTCTATCTATGTGAATTAGGTATGAAAAATATTTTGATTATGAGCATGTTTTACATAAATATTCATTAAATGTTATCTGATGGTGTTTTTAGTATTTAGGGTGTAATAATACGATTACAAGGAGGTGACTTTAAGGCTTTAAAAATAATTTTTATTCAAAAAAAATATAAACTGTACAGCTTTAAATAATATAGTCAAAATCAGCATCATTTCTACAATTTTTCACAAATGCAGTATTCTCCACAGCATGTGTATTTAAATGGTGGATTCATTCGTGACAAGCAATAGTTATAGCACCAACTCATAGTGCATGCTGCTTTAGAATTTCCAAGATTATAAGCAATTGCTGTTGGTGGATCTCTTACATCATCTGCTTTTGGTAAGTCATTAGCTCCTGTTTCAATGAGACTTTGGCTAACCACATGAGCTGATGTATATGTGATGACTGTGAACAAGGCTAAGATAGTGATGAAACGCATCTTGATGGTTTTGATTAGTTCTGGTTGTTGAATGTTTTCACTTTGAAATTTGTTAATGATTTGATTGAATTGGGTAATTTTGTGTTCCTTTATATACGAAATTTTACTCATGTTTGTTGACGAATAACTTTCAACTGGTTGTATTATCCAGTGAGTTATCAAAACACGTGGAGATTATCGATAATGCACACTTACTCCTTTTAATCGATATATTTGTTGTTTTTCAATGCAACAAAGGATGATAAAAGAAAGCACAACAAATGAGTCACCGCTAAGAAATAATATGCTGCTGTATGTAGGAATCACCCGGCCTATGGACTTTTCTGTTAAGAAGAACTATGATGATGTTGTGCAAGACATTGATTCTAATGATTACAATACTTAAGACAAGCTAATGAAAAAGCTTTTTCAGTCTTTGAAAGACGTTTACTTGCGAACGATTTATGGATCTATAAACGAAGGAGAAGAATATCAATCACGACTTGATCATGACATAATGACGAAACATATCAATTCTTCTTGAACTATTGAGATGAACTAGAGATGTAAATAGACACCAATCCATATAGACAGGATTCCATGGTATATAGAGTAACGGTATCAGACTTTGTGGATGGTAAGAGATCTCGAGACTGGCAGAAGTTCTAGTAGAATAGATGTATGGCAATAGACTCATATGCACTCCAGTATCCAGAGGTGACTCACTTATTGTTCATTGATTTATCATCCTTTGCTGCATTGAAAAACAAATAACAACAAATAAATCGATTGAAAGGAGTAAGTGTGCTTTATCGTTAATCTACACGTGTTTGATAATACATTGGATAATACAACCAGTTAAAAGTTATTCGTCAACAAACATGAGTAAAATTTCGTATATAAAGGAACACAAAATTACTCAATTCAATCAAATCATTAACAAATTTCAAAGTGAAAAGTCAATTCAACAAACAGAACTAAATAAAACCATTCAAGATGCGTTTCATCACTATCTTAGCCTTGTTCACAGTCATCGCATATACATCAGCCCATGTGGTTAGTCAAAGCCTCATTGAAACAGGAGCTAATGACTTACCAAAAGTAGATGATGTAAGAGATCCACCAACAGCAATTGCTTATAATCTTGGAAACTCAAAAGCTGCATGTACTATGAGTTGGTGCTATAACTATTGCTTGTCACGAATGAATCCACCATTTAAATACACATGCTGTGGAGAATACTGCATTTGTGAGAAATTGTAGGAATGATGCTGATTTTGACTTTATTATTTAAAGCTGTACAGTTTATATTTTTTGAATAAAAATTATTTTTAAAGTTAATTGCCAAAATTTGTATTTAATGAGGAAATTCTGGACCCAACAGCTCCCCTAAATGCTATCAATAATCTTCACGTTTCAGATAACTTTAAAGCCTGTTGAAAGTTATTTGTTTTTAACTCCGGACGCCTGTCAATACCAATGGAATTCTTATAATCTTTAATATAAATAAAGTCAAGTTTTATTACGTCCATTCCGAGTTTTTTTCAGTAAACAATTCCAGTTAAAGTTTCAAACTTTCTTCGTACAACAATAACAACAGATAAACTTTAAGGATTGTTCCAGATGTAGCTTTTTTTACTGTTTTTCGTAAAAAAATATGATTAATTGAAGTTTATTTGTTTCAAAGTTGCTGTAGTTTGCGTCTGACTAACTAAGTTTTATGAATTATTGTTCAGATACTGCACTGAATTTTTTGTCCTAAATTATGAGAAATTGTTGTTGTTGTAGTTTCTAGGTGAATCTTAATTGGGTTATGAAGTTGTGCAACAATACATAGTTGCGATAGTTGTGAAGTGTAGAATCTAGTGATTCTATGTGATATGTGCTATTGGGTCGTTTGAGGGGTCTTGTTGACTCCAAAAAGCTTCAGATACTAAATATATTCTGGATTTATACTGAGATGCTACTATGCACAATGATGGTCATGGAAGAGCTCATTAAAGGAATTGGTTGGGAAATATTGCATCCGGTATAAGAAATGGGCCGAGTGCCAACTGGTGGACAGTGATAGAGCTTGTTTCAGATGAGTGCAACTGAGGGAGGCCATGGATCACAATTGACCATAACAAAAACCAGCCTACCTCAGATATTGCCAGAAGCTGACTCTATCGCTGCCCGATTTGACGAACTTGACATAATGTCTAATTATTAACTAGATCTTTGGTTAATTAATGACATTTTCTGCGGAAAGTTCTGTAAATGTTGTCATCAGTCGACTTTAGGTCTAGTTAACAGCAAGACATCATGTCAAGTTCTCCATTTGGACTGGCTTTTGTTCAAAGGCTTCTATTGGTTAAATAACTACCAATTATTAACAAATCTGTAGTTCAACTACTCTCTACCCCATCCTTCCCTGCTTTATTCCCACAATAATCTCCTAAATTCACACAAATTATAACATTCAATTCCAATAAATTCCAACAAATAATTTAAAAAATTAAATAAAATCCATCAACCAGGATTACTTTAAAATCAAACAAATTGACAATAATGTCAAACCGGACCATTAGCATCAACCTTTGTTTCATTTTTAATACCTTAAGCGCAATTGTCCATAGAAACGCTCATTATGCAACATTCAAAACAAATCGGAAGCCTTTTTTCTTTCCCATAGCCATCAGTTCTTCATTTTGTCGCTTACTTTAGCCTCACATAATCTCCGTAGAGATGTAAAGCCCACGAAAGTTTTTCAATATTTTCCTTGATCATCGTCTTGTCATTTTGACATGGGATTTTTTATTTTATTTTTGTTGACTTTAACATTACAGCTACTCGCTTTCCTTCTGTCCGTGATTTTATTGTTGTTGTTTTTTTATAATGTCGCCCTTTTTTATTCCTTTTTATCTTTGCCTATATTTTATTCCCTTCTCCTTTTTTTAGAGCGGATACAGGCACGTCTACAAATAGATTAGCTGTTTTTGGGGTATTTTGTGCAAACTTTTTGGGAGATAAATGTGTCATTCTAGCTGAATTGTTGATAGGTTTTGGGGATAAATAAAGTTGGAGTTTTGATATTTTGACCTTAATTTGGAGTATAGGAGTTAAAAGGTCACGATTTTAAGTGAACTAAAATAGGTTATAAGCAGGCATCAACTGGACAATAACCAGTTAGATGTAATTTTGTCTACTTGGGCTCCAGGAACTCCAGGCTGAGAAACTAGTCGGCATTGGCGTTGTTTAGCCGTATTTTTGTGGATACCGCGGTAACACTGTCTAGATACTCAGTAAGTAAGTATGCCTTTCAAATAAAATCAATGCAGCCAAAAAAATATCAAATTTGAAGC
>NW_027226439.1:0-39488 GCF_022539635.2 Chironomus tepperi | reverse complement strand
AGAGCTTCATTATTGTTCTTTGAATGTACTTACGAAAGCATTTACTCTTCTCATAAAGTGACGACTAAGAACTACTGGATAAAGTTCAATTAATCTTTGAGCTTCATCTAAACTATACTACTTGGATCACATCTGGTTGATTATCAGCAATAAGCAAAGCTTTTCGCATATCAGTTAATCAAATCATTACAACTAAGTGTAATGAACCAAGTTGGTGGGCCAAGACAACGAATTTGAGCAACTAATTCGTTATTTGCAGTTTTCCCAATGTTTCAGAGCCTCTTAAATTTTTCAAGTAGAGATGAACGTCTTCAACAATTCCTTCTCGTCCTTGAACTTTTTGCAACAAGCTGCAATAGTAGATTGAATTCTACTATATTCAAAATGTGATGAAAGAGCATAGAATAGATATTCTTTTGTTTGGTATCGAGTATCTAATCCCCTCTACTCTCGATTGAAAGTAATCTAATGGAGTGATCTCTGAACTGGTCGGTTCTCATTCAATCCATTCTTGCCATAAGGAAATAGATGATACCAAGCAAATTCTTCTTGCCTTCTTTTCGTGATTAATATTTACAATGTTATCTTTCGTTTTACGAACGATTTCATTGATATTTTCACTCTCAATTAGTTCATCTTCAACATCAGGTTGAACTGCGTCAATCGGACCCATAAGAGATGTCTGAACATGCATATGCTGAGACATAACCTCTTGATTTGGATCATGTTCGAGAGCTGTAGAGACTTGTCTCTGGAGCATGTTGTCGTAAATAGTCTTCCATATTCATTATATTACCTTTTACATTCACATCAATATAGTGAATGCAAAATTGTGCATTTTTAGGCTTAAGAGTGTGTCGAACGACACGATGAACTTCGATCGTGTCACACTCAATCACACATGCAACCTATCATCATTTAATTGTATGCCTCTAGGATTGCAAGAATGAGAATCAGTAAAGTAATACTTCTCATCATACTTCATTAGAGCAAGTGACATATCTTGAGCAACTATGATTCCCGCTTGTGAGTCAAAAAAACAGTTCATTAATTGCATCAAGTAATTTCTTTATTTCTATACCGTCATTCATTTTGTCGTCTAAATTTCCATAACATAACGTATTATCATCATAGTCAATGGAAAGCTTCATCAAACATGAGGAAATCAGTTTTAATGACATCAAGATTTTTTATTTCAAGATATCCTGAATTAGGTATTACAAATGCTCCAGGAAACCCTTTGATTCGTTTTAAAACGAATTTCTTCATAACATATTCCTGCAATCATATTTTCATCCAATATGTCTTTTTTTCCATTCACTCGATGAACAATTGCTGCTCTAACAATATTTGCAAGTGCCATTGCAAAACATTGGCTACCTGCGTATTCAGAAAATACTATAGAATTTCCCTGGTTCCAAGAAGCGCGTACAATTCTGGATTTATTGGATTTGTTAAGAGGCTTGTAGTTGCTTCGTGAAATGTTATTCATTTCATTACTTTCTTCTTGTGGTTCCATTGCTGGAATAACTGTAATAATGTCGTTCTGATCAAGTCTTACAGAATCATTGATCGTAACGTCTTTGTAAAGAGGATTGTTGGTAATGAGCCACCGCAAAAAGTGAAAACGCGATCACGGTTTATTGTGTAATCTCTCGAAACATTTAAGTTCTCAAGAGTCTCAGTTATTACTACAACACTTAGATCATCACTAGCTCTTTGGTAACATATCAGGTAGTTTTCACTAACCTGGAAAATGTCAAGAGCAAACAATGTAGCTTGGCCTTTGAAAGACTATTGACCAAAGCGTCCGTCAAGTTTAATAACTTTGACGAATGGAACAACACGAAGTAGTAGTCTTCTTTTCAACCTCTGTTAAAGCTTCTATTTCGTCTGGAATATCTCCTGGATACAGGTTATTCCAGTAGGCTTTAGGAGGAGCATTAGTTTTACGGCCATTCTTAAGATGTATTACATCTATGACATACCTCTAAGTTACATTTATCTAAGAGTTCTTGAGGTAAATATGACTTAGGAGTATTCAACCGATAAGCTACTACTTGATTTGGATAACACCGCTTCAAGCAGACATCGCAAATTCTATCGCAGAATGTGTTTATAACGCGATCAAATTCCTCTTCATCTCCTGAACGTTGAGCGTAAGTTTGACGAGCTCGATATAATCGAGTGCTATGTTCTTGTTCAGTTTCATTAAGTCTAGCAATAGTATGTCTTTGACTATCAGCTTCGAGACGAGCTTCACGATCTTCGTAAGATTCAATCGTTCTTAACTGAGTTTGACGTTCTTTTTGACCAGCAAGACGAGCCGCTCGATCAACTTGCGATTCAAATCGTCTTGCATGAATGTGTCTTTCATTGTCAAGTATAAGACGAGCTGCTCGATCATCTTGCGATTCAAATCGTCTTGTTTGAATATGCCGATTATTATCAGCTTCAAGACGAGCCGCTCGAAGATCTTGCGATTCAATCGTTCTTAACTGATCTTGACGTTCTTTTTGCTTAGCAAGACGAGCCTGCTCGAAGATCTTGCGATTCAATCGTTCTTAACTGACTTTGACGTTCTTTTTGCTTATTAAGACGAGCCGCTCGAAGATCTTGCGATTCAATCGTTCTTAACTGACTTTGACGTACTTTTTGCGCAGCTAGACGAGCCGCTCGATCAACTTGCGATTCAAATTGTCGTGCTTGAATATGCCTTTGTCTATCACGAGTGCGACGAATATTTTTCTTAATTTCACATTCGTTCTTTGAAAGCTTTTTACGTTTAGCATACCGTAATTGCTTAGCTTCTTCAGATTCCAGAACAAGCATAAGATCACGTTTAGCCTTAGCTTTCTCTAAACGACGTTTACGCTGAGTAGCAGTTTCAGACATTATAAAAAAATTCAAATTATTTAAAATACAACAGAACTTACCTTAGAACTGTTCAAATTAAATTCTCACCTTTATTCACTTTTCACTCAAATTTAATTATTATTTAAATACTTTGTTATTTTATCCTTTAACTGAATTTTTAATTTTATTTCATTATTTTGATAATTTTTCAACACTATTTTTTTTCTCAAAATTAAATTCCACCTAATTCAATATTTATCCCAATGTTGTCACCTTTTAGTAAAATTCTACTTTTGATAATGTCACTTTTGACTCACTTTTACTTAATATCACACTTTAATTCACTAAAGTTCAATTTTAATTAAGTTAAATGTTCTATTTGGATTTTTTTTGTGTTTGTTTACAATAGCAGGGGGACTACTTTTTGTAAAACTTCAATTTATACAGAATTAAGTTTACATTGGAACTTTTTATTTCAGAGATATCTCCATAAAATCAATTTGTAATGCAGTATGTAAGCAATTTAGTTCAATATTATTTAATTTTGTGCGAGGAATTCTTTAATTATGTTATTAAAGAGATTTACCTAACCTTAAGCGATTATTCAAAAAGAGGACTCCCTAAATTTTTTTTGATCAACGGACTTTTTGGTAATTCAAATTTATTTGCGTGAGAAAATGACCAACGAAATTTTTTATGCAGCCAAATTTGCTTCAGTTACTCTAATATTGAATTGAATTAATAATCAATATTATTGATTATACCATAATGAAATGTATATATGCATATTAACTGTCCTAAATATTCAACTTTATAAAAGAGAAAAATCTGCATCATTGATATTGGATTTTTCCGTAATTGAAATTTTAATTAATTAATTAAACCATAGTTAAACATTTTTATGATCCAAAAATGCAGAAATATTGCTTTATTATCAAGAATATACACGTTTAAAAATTATCAGCTCGAATGAAGCGGTAGAAGTAGTCGAAAATTCGATTAAAATATTTGTTCGCCATAGAAAGAAAATGCAAAAAAAAGTCTGCGCTCATGCCTAGGCTTGAACTCATGACTTCTTGCTTACTGAACCTTCACTCTAACCATTACGCCACCACGACATATTATATATGTTTGAAGAGTGGCAATTCATGATATTAATAAAAAAGTATTTGTTTGATATTATTTTAATTATTATCAAGAAATTTATATATCATCTTTAATATAAATTTGATTTCTAATAATTAAGGAAAAGTTTTTTAACAATTTTTAAAAAAATAAATTTTTTGTGAAAATGCGTGATGAAAAATATTAAACTCCAAGGAAACATTGGAAATAGCTTAGAAAAGTGTGAAAATGGTAATTTTACCATAAAATAGCATGAATTATCAAAAAAGTACAAAAAAGAATTGAAAAAGTACGACAAAAAAGTTGAAAAGTTTGAGACTTGAACTCATGACCGGCATGGAATTTTTGAAAAATAAAATTTTCAAGGACTACGTAAAAATTACGTACGTAAAATGTACGTAATACGTAAGCGTATTTTAAAAATTAATTAATTGTAGCATAACTAAGCAGTTTTAAGATTCAAAAATGCTTGAATATTGCATTGTCATCGAGAATACACATGCATGAAAAATTTCAGCTCGATTAGAGCAGTAGAAGTGGTCGAAAAATCGATCGCAAGATTTGAACAAGACAAACAAACAAACAGACAGACAAACAGACAAGAAAGCAAGTTAAGAAAAACGAGGTAAAAAAAGTTCCATTTACTAAAATCACTCAAAACGACTTCTGTTAAATAATCTGAGTACCACAACACAAAAAGGCAACATAAATATAGCCTCTAGTTCTATTCCAGTTCAATTATTAACAAATTAAGCTATTAATTTTAATTTTTTTCGAATTTTTGTGAATATTTTTGTTGTTGTAAACACAAAAAAATTTGTATGAAAAAATTCAAAATTTTCTTAACGTTTTTACAAAAAAAATCATTAATTTAACTACTTTAAACCAGTTTTTGATAACTTTTGATATTTTGCATTGTAGAGCATTGAAAAATGAACAAGTACGACTAATTTTTGTACCTTAGAACTCATTATTCATAAAATTAAAAGCATTTTTGTCCAAAAACTCAGATTAAGTAACAAATTTTCAGTGTCAGAAATCGAGTTTGTTTTTCAAATTTCGGCTTAATTAAAGTGTTTTATTTAACATATTATACATCAAAATGTTCGTTTTTTAGAACTATACAAGATAGACTATTTATATATTACCCTAAATATCCAGGAAAAGAGAAAAAAAGCCAATTACATCACATTTCTGACACTGAATTTTCGAACGACTAAGCCCATAAGTAAAAATCATTAGAAAAGGGTGAATATGATTTAAAGATTCTATTTTAGAGTTTTTTCAATGATTTTTTCAATGTATTCCACAATCCATGGATTCTATAGATTCAATGGATTCCACAAATTCCATTGGATCAACAAATTCTATAAATTTATCCATAGATTCTATGGAATCCATGGATTCCACAAATTAATCCATAATTTCCATGGATTCCATTGATTCCATCAAAAAATCCATAAATTCCATGATTTCCATAAATTTTTCCATGGATTCCACAAATTCCACAAAATCCATGGAATCCATAGTTTCTGCCAGATGATCCGGACTCCAGCTTGAGTGGTACTCTGGATCAATTTGAACTACTTTAAAGCTAATTAAACCATGATTGGCCATCAAAGTCTTCACAAGATGTCTAGATTCATCATTAAATTCCCATGAAACTTTCAAAAGGTTTCTAAACTTATCTAAAAACAGATCCAGCTTTCGACGATTTCTAAATGCGGCAATGGGCCCCCGTGCGCCTTCGCCAAGGAAGTAAAAAGCAAAGCAAGCTTCTTAGTAATCCTTAAAAAGTTCAAGCAAATCTCAAAATCAACAATCATCTACCTTTTCCAAATAAATATCTTCAAATCGATACAAATTCAATATATTGATCATTAAAGCAATCGAGCAGTTAGTTATCAAGGAGAAATCAAGAAAACTTAACAAATAATCTAGACTAACCAACTCAACGAAATTTTTTTGTTTTCTTCTGGCCAAAAAATAAGAACAGAACAGAACACCCACAAAACAAAAAATTGTATGAATAAGCAACGTCTCGTTCATTACGCGATATTGAGTTGCACGTAGACAGTCTACCAAGAATTTTTTTTCACATCAAACAAGAAGAACGAAATAAAATTTTCGCCCCAAGAAATCCACAAACATCCGTTCGTTAGTATTTACAGAGAAAAGAACAGAAACTGAGCAAAAAATATCGTACGATTTTCATAAAATAAGAAATATTGCACGTATAATGTTACACATTTATACTACACACATATGTGTGTAAGCAAGTATTGTTATAGTTGATAAGATTAAGAAGAAAAAACTGAAAATGAAATGAGAAACTTCCTCTTTTTGTTTCAAAATATGTTTTTTTGGTGTTTGGGGTGAGAGAAGCAAGAAGATTAAGGAACTAAATAAAAAAGATTTTGCCACTAAAATATCTGGTTCATCTTTAATGAGATGAAAGAGAATATTAGAATACTAACTGAGGTGTGCTCGTTAGGTTTAGTGGAGTTTTTGGGAGGGGTTGAAGTTGACTCGAATTTTGTGTGGAGTCGAGTCGATTTGAGTCGACTTTTCCGTAAAAAACGCGATTTGATTTTTCCATACAAAATATAGAAACAACTTTGAAATCTAGTTTTGGTTCTATAAGGATTTTTGGATATGCTTCTCTAGACAAAGAGCGTTTCTTAATGTAGAGTTTGCGTAGATGCTCACGATCATGCTCATCTAGTGTATGCAAGATGAGTTAGCTCTTGAGAGCATACTCTTTGTCTGTTAGGGCTCCTGTTCTAACTCGCAAATGTGCAGATTAAAGTTAAATCTGAATTAAGAATGTCAAAATCACGAAAAATAAAAAAAAACTTGCTATACTGTTGACAAATCAAACTATTCCGAAAGTCATATGCATAAGATGCTGTCAGAGAGTCATAAGCAATCTGTTATAATCCCACATAATACACAGTGAAATATAGACTTAAACTGTGACTTGGGACATAGTCTCACCTGCTTGATGTGAACTTTTAATCAAATTCAACTTTACACTGTCACAACATCGACTATATTTAAGTTGTGCTTTCTTAAAAGCTTGCAGAATGCGTTTTAAGGTTAAGAAAGCGCTCTTTGTTGACAATTGGTTAACGATAACGATCAATAGAACAAGCTGCAGGTGTTATACATTCGATTGTTATGAGCCACAATCAATGTGTATAACAGACGAAGTAAGATAGACGTTAGATAGATAGATGAGTCGCTGATGAGCTCTAGTGGACAAAAATTCGCTAGAACTATACATTAACATGCCATAAACTAGTTATAACGTACCATTTGACCACTAGGGAAAACTCTAAATCATAAATTCTGCTTGAACTTGATTTGTAGATAGCAGCAATGATGTTTTAAGTAGGTTTCTGCCAAAAAATTTAGATCTGCAGAGAAAACGCAAGCCTATCGCTATGGATAACCTTTAAAATAAAGCCAAAAATTGCATAACTGCATTTAACACGCACAAACTGCAGACTTGTCTACCTAAAATGCAGAAAAGGCTAACCTGTCTATCTAAAACTCAGAAATTTCAAGTTTGAGCATTTAAAATGCAGAAAACGCAAGGCTGCGTATCTAAAATCCAGGTTATGACGGCCTGCGCATCTAAAACACATGTAATGCAGGCTACTTGTCCAAAACCAAACTGTAAGAAACATTTTCTCATGCATGTCTATAAATTGACAAATCTCCATGTCAAAAAAGAACGAAAAGTTTAAAAATCTACCTTAAGAGACAGAAACAAATGAACAATAATTTGTTGAATAATAAATTTTAGGACGTTAAGGGGGTAGAGAATAAAAATTTATGTTGAGGAAAATTTTCCCATAAAGACAGACGACCCAAAAAAATAAGAAAATCTTCTTCTTATAACAATTCATTTAATGCATACTAAACTACCTTCTTCCTGAATGAAAAATGAAGACAAATTTACAAAATTATACAACTAATATGTACTGCTGCCTTATTTCCACCATTCAGACCCGCCATTTCTCTTGTCTATTTTTCCACCTTCATGAGCAATATCATCATCATCATCATCAGCTTTATATACCTCCTATAGGTGTCTTCTTATTCCATACATTATAGCTATAGATGATATACTTTGGTGTTTACATTTTCTGTTCCTTTATTTACCTTCGTTCCTACTTTTTTTGTGTGTTAAACTGTATACATATAAAGTCTATAGTCTTTACATGCTCAGGCTTTACACAAAAATCGTCAACCTCAAAAAAATACTTTAATATTTTATATTCATCCTCTCAAAAACACACATTCAATCCATTTCAATACCACTTAGGTTATTCATTCTTCACATTTCTTCTTTTCAACTATTTCCATTTCACTTCCGTAGCTGAATAAGAGTTCGAGTTTAGAGACATTTTAAGTTAAACAGACTGAATGTGTAATTATTTTGAGTGGAATGAAGAGAGCTTTTAGGAATTTGATGTTAAACTGCTTGCTTTTAAATTATTTTTGGATGACTCTTTAGATTAATGCTGTTGATCAGGATCTATTTCTTGGTGTTTTTGGTATGATATCGTTGAATTGTCATTTGAGATTGTGTAATTGAGATTCTATTAATGATTTTATGGAGATATATACTAAACAGAGCGTAACAAATGAAGAAGGCTACGTCAGGGAGCTTTTAAGGTTCTGCTAAATCTCTTTTGTTACCATCAAATGGTAAAACGAAAATCAAACGAAAATTAATAAAAATTTAAGCATACTTTTTGTTCCTTGGTATGTATTGACCATGTTCTTTGTCTCTCCTTCAAGAATGTTTGTAGTTAAGCATGAGGTGGACAATCGAACAATTCATAAAAAGATCAGATCATCTTACCTATCTTCAGAGAAAGGCCTTCTCCTTACTTGGTTTTGTTCAAGTGGTGGTTCAATGTACTTTGACAAAGCCAGCTTGAGGCCACATCCTTCAAAGATCATGGATCACAATTGATCTGTACTACTAATAAAGTAAAATTAGTAGCATTAGATGATGCCTGAAGGTGGTTAATCCCAACTTCCAAGTATAATTCTGTATTTATCAGTAATTTCAGTCTATGATACTCATAAACAATGAAAATCGTCCACAACTCAGTATAAAATTCCTAAAATCCTAAATTCATCTAAACTTCATAAATTCCTTCAGCTTAATCACGTTACAAAAAAAATCTGTTTTAAAAGGAAGCAGGAAAAGCTTTTATGTGGAAAAATTTCTCTTTTTTGTGCTCCTTCTCGTCTCTATTCTTCCTGTCATTTCATGCAGCAGCAAGAGTCATACGAGACATGAGCAGAAATTTATATATTTTTTTTCTATTCTAATTAAATTTAATTGCTTTCATTTATTTCATAACAACGTTCACCCGAAAAAAAACATTCACTTACACAAATGCAGCACCACTGTTTCATGTGGAAGCAGTACAAGGCACCACAGCACGTTTACCATGCAATCTAACATCACAAATTGATGCTGATAGAGTATCACTTGTTATATGGTATAAAGAAGGTCAAAGTACGCCTATATATAGTTTCGATGTACGACATACGGAGATGTTGGATAAAGGCTTACATCATGAGGGTACGGGTAGCCTCAATGGACGATCTCATTTTAATACAACATCATTATCATCATTTATTATAACGAATGTTAAAGGACAGGATAATGGCTTGTATCGTTGTCGTGTTGATTTTATTAAAAGTCCAACGCGAAATATAAAAATTCAGTTGAGTGTTATAGGTAAATGTTATGTTCCATGACTACCATAAATAATATATGTATAATTCTACACCTCATTAACATTAATGCGAGCATCTCGCTCATATCCTCAATTTCTTTTATTATTATTCACAGTGCCACCTGATAGCATTACGATATTTGATGCAAAAGGCACTCAACTACCTCACTATATACTTGGTCCATATAATGAAGGAGCTTCCATTAATATTACATGTGTTGCAAGTGGAGGTAAGTCATCATCAATACCTCATTATTATTTTGAGTATGAATTGATATAAAAAAAATATATATAAATTACTGCGAGTCATAACGATATCGCTTTTCATCAATGTAAGTGGAAATCATCACGTTCACAGAGAGTATAATGGAATGATTAATCAATACTGATCATTTAGGTTGGAAAATGGAAGCTGCTATGATGAATTATTAATTTAATGAATAATTTTTTTTTCAATAATTGTCTGTTGAATTTTAATCCACTTGTAAATGTTTCTGGGAATGGGATTGAATTATAGCCTGAATAGCTTAATGTTTTTGTATTTGGTATCAGTACATCGCCTTGTCAATGGTTTTCTACTACTAGCCTATCAATGGTATGTCGTGAAATTACTCTAATATCTGGACATATTCAGTATTTGACCAATGAATCTACGATTTTGTGATATTCATCCTAGCTAAACAAATGACTAAGGCTCTGCCACAAGTCTTTTAAGGCTCCGCTAAACTTCTTTTGAACGCCAAATGAAGCCGTCTCCGTTTGGTGTTCATATGACATTTATTTGGTGGTAATAAAAGTGTTTTAGCTGTGCCTTAGAAGCTCTGTAATAGAACCTTCTTAAATTGTGTCGCTCGGGATAGACTAAACATACTCTAACCCAACATTACCAAATGAGAGGATCATAAGAGCTTATATTCAATGCCTATATTAAGACACAAACTATTTTCTTCAATATTCATGACACTTAAGGTTTCAATCCCAGGATTGAATTGCATGGAAACCCAGAATTCAGGAATTTTTGAACCCCGGATCGAATACCCAAATTATGTTTAGTCTCGTCCTCCAATAGCACAAGTCGGTAAATCGAATCAAGTCCGATACAAGGTATTCCAAGGTCGGCATGATTCTGGCATAAAAACCGAACTTTAGCCTTAAATTTGAGTCAAGCTGATCTGTGGCTAGGTTTTTGACCGATTAAGGGTCTATTCACTTATTTCATACCCTAACAGGCAAGGAGCATGCTCTCATGAATAGATTAAGCTGAGATCACGCTCGCGAGCATGTTTAACTACTATATTTAAGTAGAGCAGGCTTTTAACAGCATGTTAAGGATAACACGAAAAATTAACTTTCTTATCCCCGGCTTAGCTAAGCCGATGCCCTCCGTAACAAAATTTTAACAACCCCCTGAGAGCTTTACAAAATAAGTAAACGATCCCTAATCCAGCTGTGCTACCCGGGATAGATTAAATCAAGTATTAGAGTCAATCAAGCAAACATGATAGCTTCACTAAGAACTATTTTTAATTACTTGATCAAAAATTGCCAAAAATTCAAATTCCAATGCCTTTGATAGCAAATCTTTGTTCCTTTATCTTTTTCCATCGTATCCAATACAACTCAACCCAACCATAAACAATCATAACCGCTTTCCATGCGAAACTTTAAACCCATATTTCAATTAATTATCCAACTATGAAAATCATATTAGTATATTAATTATAAATTTCCAATTAATTTGAAATTAAATTAATCAATCCTTATCAAATGCATTCAATACTTACTCAATTCCCGCTTCAACCGTTGAAGCGTTCAGACGCAAATTTTTTTGCTCCGACTTTAAATCGATTAAGTTAACTATTAGTATACATTGTAATCACTCGTGAGTGTCGTGGAATGTCGACCAAGAAGAAGAAGCGCCAACGCGGCGATAACAGTCTGCCAGTAAGCCCAACAAGAGAAGATCCAATGAAAAAAGCCAAAACTCTAAAAGACCTAGAATTATCTCAAAAGGCCCCGCTACATCCAGCAGAGTCCATCAATATCATCAATAAGGCTATTAAGCCAATCGTCACCAAGGCCAGCCTTGTAATAATCAGAGATGTGGTCAGTAAGTTGAAATTATCGCTAAAACCTTTTTTTAAGGTTATAAATAACAATTCAACGCACATCCAGTGCTCAACACTGGAAGATAAAAAAATCATCATTGAGGCTCTCAAAAACAGACTGATCAATCATCACACTTATCTAGAGCCGTCCGAAAAGCCCACCACGTTAGTTCTTAAAGGATTCTACGATATCAATCCGGCAGAACTGCTGGTAATCCTAAATGCTCACAATGTTCCAGCCACAAGCACGAAAGTGCTCTTTAAAAGTGTGTACCACACGCTTTATTTAGTAAGCTTCAAACAGGCAAAAATTAACTGCAACATTCTTAATCACTCGTCTCGTCTGATTGAAGACATTGCAGTAAAATGGGAGCCCATGAAAAACAAAAACAAAGCACCATTACAGTGCCACCGATGTCAGCGTTGGGGCCACTCCGCTGCTGGTTGTGGCTTTCAATATCGCTGTATTAAATGTACGGAAGATCATCCAATCGGTGACTGTCCAAGAAAGACAAGAGAAGGCAGCCCCAAGTGTGTTAATTGTCGTGGTGACCACGCTGCAAATCACCGACAGTGTGAAGCCTTCAAATCATATGAAAAGTGGTCTACTAAAAATAAGGAAACCAAGGTCCATCACAAGAATCTGATTCAACACCGACTACGAACAGAGGAATTTCCAGCACTCATCAACACAACAAAACACTCAACTCCGCAATCAAAATCACCTCCGACCTGTGAAACACCAACCTACTCACAAACCCTGTTATCACAACCACAAGTAAGTGCTTCATATCCTAGTGAGTCGTACGATTTTGTAAACCAATTTTTAGGTAATCCACAAATTCAAAATACACTCATGATGTTCAAAAACTTGATTGAACAACTCAATATAATTAGTGGAATCCTTGTCAATCGTCAGTCTCCAGCTGACACCCAATTCACTAATAATGGATTATAATCTCATGATATGGAATGCCCATTCATTGAGGAATAAAATTCCTGAACTTTCCAATTTTATACATTCACACAACATAGATATTGCTCTTATATCCGAATCTTGGCTCAATGAGAAAGATTCATTCTATTTACCCAATTTTAATGTTTATAGAGCCGACCGGAACAAAGGTGGCTCATTAATCCTTATCAAATCCAACATTGAGCACAATTCCTTAATTAAAATTCAAATGAATTTTGCCGAAGCTGTCACTATAAATGTGCGGCTAAATAATAGTTATGTTAAACTCACTTCCATTTATATCTCGCCAGCAGCGTCTAGAAAACAGTCTGAGTCGTTCTTCTCGAAAGTACTCAACATTTCCGGACAACACCTTATAGCTGGCGACTTCAATTGTAGACACATTGCGTGGAATAATACATCCAATTCACATAAAGGAGTCGATCTCTTTAATCTCACAAAGTCATATGGGTTTGAAGTACTGGCTCCAAACTTACCTACTCATATCGCGTACCACGGAGATGTGTCCACAATTGACTTTGCTCTAAATAAATCCCAGCTTAGCTGGTCTAATCTTAGCACAATTAATGAACTCTCTTCGGACCATTTACCGATCTGCTTTTCGCTTCTTTCCAACCTACGCATCCCCAACAATATTAATGGCTTTAACTTTGCGAAAGCAAATTGGAAAAGATTAAGATCGTATGTTGACTACGAAATCCGTAGTAAAAACATCATCCTGAACTCTCAACGCGACATTGACAACACTATCGATTCATTAAATTCAGTAATTTTCTCAGGAATGCAAAAATTCATTCCTCGTAAGAGTAAAGACTGTCATTTAAGGTACCCCTTTTCCAGTAATATTCAAAATCTAATTAAGTATAGAAACTACTTTAGAAACCTTTTCCAAAGAACATCTAATCCAGCTTATAAATCCTCATTCAACCAACTGAATCGCATGATCAGGCGTTCTGTCCAACTTGAGAAGCAAATTAATCTAAAAACTAAATTAGGAAATTTGTCATCAATTGACTATTCTCTTTTTAGACATACGAAATCACTGAAGAACAAAAAACGTCACTATCCCCCCATTTCTGCTGGAAACACTACGGCCTATTCCGATAAAGATAAAGCCGATGTACTTGCTGAGACATTTAATTCGGTCCACACCACCTCATTCAATTCAGTTTCCCGCTTTGAGACTTTAGTCTCTGACAGCGTAGAGCAAATAAATTCTCAGACATGTGATGAAATTGATAAGATCTCGAAAGAGGAAGTCACTTCGATCATGAATAACTTAAATCCAAAAAAATCTGCAGGACCTGATATGATTCCGAATAGTGTCCTCAAGTCTCTCAGCTCTTCTCCTACTTTCATCAACGTTCTCACAGCCATATTCAATGCTTGCTTAGAGCACTCCTATTTTCCGTCATCATGGAAAATAGCCAAGATAGTTCCTATCCCCAAATCTTATCCTGCGTCTATAAATCCTTCTGAATATAGACCTATCTCTTTATTATCTGTGATTGGTAAAGTCTTTGAAAGACTAGTTCTAATTCGTTTAACCATACATGAAGAAAATAATAACATAATGATAAAGCAGCAATTTGGCTTCAAATCTAACCACTCAACGATCCAGCAAGTTATGAGAATAACTGAAAAAGCAGCTTTAGCTTTTAACCACAATAAGAGTCTCGGTCTTGTCCTTCTCGATCTGAAGAAAGCGTACGATGCCGTCTGGCATGAAGCGCTCATCCATAAAATGAGTAAGTTTAATTACCCGGTCTATCTTATCAAATTAATAACGTCGTTTCTCAAAGACAGAACAGCTTTTGTAGCCCTGAACGAGTCCCAATCCTTCATATTCAAGATCCTTGCTGGAGTTCCGCAGGGCTCGGTCATGGCTCCCCATTTATTTAACGTCTATATCAATGACATTCCACTGCCAAATGTTGGTGAACTTGCTTTGTTTGCTGACGATACTGCCTTTTTCGTTGAAGCTGATTCTCGTAAATTTAAGTTCATCAAGCAAAAATTGATCTCTGCTGTAAATTCTTTCCGATCATTTTTTGAAGACTGGAAAATCACCTTAAATGACAGTAAAACTGAATTCATTATATTCACTAAATCTACGAAGTTGATCAAAAAATGCCAAAATGACCAAATTACTTGTGGAAATATTTCCTTTAACTGGAAAAATCATGTCCGGTATCTTGGAGTCCACTTAGATATAAAACTCCTATTTAAATATCATATCAACACGGTGTTAAGTAAGGCTAAAGGAGTAGCTTATTCATCTCTCTACTCAATACTAAAAAAGAATTCAGGAGCCTCAACTGATTCGAAACTCACAATCTATAAAACAATAATTCGCCCAATTTTAGCTTACGCCTGTCCGATATTCATCAATTGTGCTAAATCCAACTTCATGAAAATTCAAACGTTTCAAAACAAAATATTAAGACAACTTCTTAATATCAAATGGGACGATTTTATCACCAACGAAACTGTCCATGCTCAAGCTAAAATCCCTACATTTAACGAATTCTCATTAAAGCTAACGAATAGGTTTTACAGCAGATGTACATCACACACTAATGACCTGATTTCCAATTTAGGTCAATACAATTACGACTCACTAGACTTTCGTATGAAGCACAGACTTCCTAAACCCATTGTACAATAATACTTTATTTACTTTTTTTTTCTAGTTCTATTTTTTTCCTTATACTTTAATCAAAAAAAAACCATGTAGGATCTTTTTTCCACTTTTTTTATCCGATTACATCATTAAACCCATCTAACTCATATTAATTAATCATTAAGTCTCACCATGCATTAAATTAAAACCGAATAGGTTGGTGTTAAAAAAAAAATAACCATTAATGTCAATTACTTTATAACTTTAGTTCACAATAAAACAGATTATTATTCTTGATAGATTAGAGCAGTAGCATGTGAACAAAAGATTGACGGCTAAAAAATCGGCTTAGCTAAGCCGAAATATTTAGCCGGCTAAAAAATCGACTTAACTAAGCCGTTTTTTTAGCCGGCTAGAAAAACGGCTTAGTTAAGCCGATTTTTAGCCGCCGACCTAAGTGACTTCGATCTCTGGATTAAGCTGAAAGCATGCTCACGAGCTTGCTTAGCTACTATATTTAAGTAGATTAAGTACTTAACATCATGCTCTTTGGCTTTTAAGGATAACACGACTTAACTACTTTATAAAAAGCGTTACGAAATTAGTGAACGATCCCTAACCTATTTGTGCTATCCGGGATAGATTAAATCAAGTTTTAGAGTCACTCAAGCTAACATGATAGCTTTACTAAGAACTATTTTTAATAAGTTGATCAAAAATTGCCACAAATACAAATTTAAATTCCTTTGATAGCAATTCAATGTTCCTTTATGTTTCTCCATCATATCCAATACAACTCAACCCAACCATAAACAATCATAACCGCTTACCATGCAAAAACTTTAAATCCATATTTCAATTAATTATCCAACTATGAAAATCTATTCAAAATTGATTGAAAATCAATCCTTATCCAAATGCATTCAATACTTACTCAATTACAAAGTTCAATCAGTGAATATTATAAATTGATTGATTATATTAAACTAATGAAGTACCTTTCAAGTGCTGATACACATTCACCATGTATGCGATGAAAATCTCAGCAAAAAAAAAAAGAACCGAAGCAAAACGTGTGCACGTAGACATTTGAGTATGTGTGTATAGATGTTGATAAATATACGTAAAGAATCAATGCAGATATCAAGTGCTCATCGCATTTTAACGTGTCAATCATTAACCGCAATGATATCATGTTTGCACTTTATTGGTTGTAGCTCTTTTGATTGGTCTACGTAGAAAATCTATTATGATGAAAATATGTAGCAGCATTGACTATACATTCCTTTAGTATATATCCACTCATCAATGTATTGATCTATTGAGTTAGTGTGGTTACGATGTGAAGATGGAAACAAATATATGGCTGATAATGGAATGAGATTTTTGGGATAGGGTGACTGAACTGGTGGTTATTTTTAGGACGGGAATCAGTTAGGGACTTGATAGGAGGGATTTGATGCTTTTGGGTATGAAATCAAAGTGGACAATTTGACACAATGTCTAGTTAATCACTAGACCTACGGACAGCTTGATAAAATGTCATTAGTTGGTCATTAGTCAATCGTATAGTGACTTGATACATTCTGTCACTCGATTAACTAATTAAATACTAGATTGACATAATGTCATTATCAACCATAGCTAATCGAGTAACATAATGTGACACCTCACCTAGATTGACTAATGACAATATGCCAAGCTGTCCACTCGAGAGAATCATTGAATATCCCGTTGAAACCCTTAATTTGGGAGTTTGGGCTAACTGGATGAAGGGAAACAGGGAAGCAGCCAAAAATTTTGAAAGCAAGGGTTTTTCTAGCAATTTTAAGAAATTTTGATTTTAAGACTATGGTTGAAGTCAAGCTCTACCTGTCTACACCCTTAGAGAATATCGAAATTAGCTCTACTAATCCAGAAGGGATTCGATGTAGAAAATGCTTGAAATCCAGCTCCTGATTTTCGTAAGTCTGGCATGAGGCTTAAGGCTCCATAAAATTTCTTTAACTTTATTATGCCCTATGCATGTGCTTTCTGGGTTGGATCAACTTGAACAAGCTGATTTCAGCAATAGAATCAGATGGTTAGCCTTTTGATGTAACATTAGCTCTAGTAAGAAACATGGTTAGAGCAAGACAGTATGCAAATCAAGCCTCAATTTGTGGGCTATAAGAAGCATTACTGTAAATAGAATGGAACAGGTTCTATGCAGGAGAATAGAGAGAAAAGGAAGTTTCCTTGGAGAAATGTCCTTTAACCGTAATTCTGAGAACAATGATTCTGATACCAAGCAGAAGACTAGAGATGAGAGGACTAGATACAAATAAAGCTAAGATCTAGTAAAGCCTCATTTACTGAATTGTCTAAAAATCCCCAAATAATAAGCAATAGCAAAATTAAATGAAATAAACACATTAAAGTTGATAAACAACTCACCCATATAGACATAATAACATTAACATCCCCAAACCACTCACAAAGTGCCACTTGAAAAAAAAAATATGCGTGTTATTATACGAAAAGGCATAATACTCGAGGATGATGATAATGATTTGAAAAGATATTTACGAAAGTGTATAAGATTGCAATATATTTACATAGATCTTAACGCGCCCCTGGTACATAAAGGAGTTGATTCTTTATTTTTCTACAATTCTCCATTCGCAATATATCTTGTTGGGCTTGTTGTTAAGATACGAAGAAGTAAATCTATGTGTGTGCTTAAGGTGGAATTTTGTATTCAGCAAGCGAATGATTTTACGATCAATTTTAAGAGGAAATTGAGGGTTTTCATGTTGTTACTTTTTTTCTATATCTTTACATCCATACTTAGAACTACTATATAAAGTGCAGTGGTGGGTAATCTGTGGGTAAGATTCGAATGTAGCAAGTTGTAAGCTTGCTATACCTAACCTGTTTGTGGGGCTGCCACACTACAGGCAAGGATGTGAATAGGCACTTATCCGGGCACAGCTTTGGTCGGTAGCGGTGTTCTTAATGAAAACAGGAAGTACCATGCGAAGGTGAAACACTTGCCGTTTGATCAGCCACCGAGTCAGATTGACGGCCTACCCAACTCCCCGCGCACTAGTCTGGTGTCAAAACTTTTAAACAATGACATGAACCGTAAACCGTATGCCGTGTGCCATTTTTGTTGAGGTTTACCACCAATATTTACTAACTTACTGGAACCATGACCCGAGTTGGAGCCTTGTTCGCTACAGAAGCCTTTTTATCTGACTTTGTACAACAGCTTGTACAAATTCTCATTTTTGTCATCTAACTGACAATCCTTCATAACCGTACTGTCATTACTGCCTGTTCATTACCTCCATGTTGCTTTTGAAGCTCTAGGACGCCGTTTCCCATGTGGATTCCAGTCGAGGGAGGTATGACAAGCTTGTGTCTCTCCCCCAGGACTTACTATCCTGCTTTCGAAGTATGTGAACTAAAGCTTGTCACCAATGGACGCTACTGCATACAGTATGTCTCCTATCCCAAGGACCTACTACTACTTCCTTGGCAAAGACGCATTAGGTCCCATTGCCGCATTTAGAGCTCATCTGAAGCTGGATCTGTCTTTAGATGACTTCTGCCAATTCCTAATTCCCAGCACTTTAGCATCATTGCTCACACATCAATCCCATGAAGCACAGTTTGCCCACATCTGATATAAAGGCACGCATCAACACAAGCAAAATGCTAACAGAAAATAAAAAAAGAAGAAAAAGTTCTCATGCAGATGTATTTTTCTGGCTGAAATAATAAATTTGCAGAAGCTCACAACAATAAAAAAAATCGTATCAAGACAGTTTGCCTATATATCTATATATAATAATATGAAAACGAGTGGTAATACAATACACAATGTTTGAGTTTATAGCTTTTATAGTGAAAAATAAAACGTTTGCTGTTTTTTTTTTCGTCAAACTCGTGCTGCTTTTGAAGCTGAATTTGATGTCAATTCTTCTAGAATTTTTCGTATTGCTTGATTTTATGAAAAACGAGTTAGATTGTTCTAGATTTGACACTGCTGATCAATATGTTGATTGCAAAGGAGTTTTCTAAAATGGTTCAGGGGCCATGTATTCATCAATTCTGAATAAATGACTGGTAAGCAACATATATTCAAGAGTAAGATTCAGAGTAGGTATAAAAGTGTTGTAGAGACTGTTCTGAAATATCAAAATGATTTTAAGATCGATGCAATTTTTAATTCGTGAATAGCTGTCAAAACTGATCAAAAATGGCCATCTTGGTGCCGTTAGCGCTCTTTCACGTCTTTCCGTCAACACAGCAACGTAGTGGTACTCAAGTGAATGCTGCTTAGAATATGGAACAAATTGAATAAAACATATTCAAATTTAATTCAATTCTAGATCCAAATGTAGCTTACTTGAAAACTAACCCGAATAGCATTGTTTGCAAATTCTAAGTGAATCGACTCAGAAATCCTACATGAGTTAACCGACAGAAATAAAATATCCTCTAGTATGGATTCAGGTTTGGAATGAATATTCATGATTAAATTTTCATGAGCACCATTCTAGGGCAGCCAAAGCAATTGCTGTGTCAATTTCATCAATCAACCACTTTCCTATTGGATGAAAACTTTTGAATGGTTTTCTTTTGAAGGATCCGTTCCTCTAGGCTAAATATTTCTGGAGCATGCACTTTCTTATGTCCTTAAAATGCTCATCAGAGCTATTTTAGATATTAAGACTCAAAATAAGTACGCCAATAGTACCAAATTTAGAAGTGTCCCGTTTTTTTCCAAAACTGTCCCGATATTTTGCGAAAATCCTCTGGCTACCCTATCTTTAGGTCTCTTGCCTTCTTAGGATCAGCCTGCGCGTTTAAAATGCAGAAACAGCAATCTCGCAAATTCTGGCAAAATACTAATTTGTCCTAAAAGCATATGTAGATACTCTACATCAAGGCCAACATTAATCATCCATATCATCGACATAGCAACAATTCAATGTATTCTTACAACAATTTGTAGTAAACAAAACGCATATCCGAATAAAAAATGCGCACATACATCCATAAAAGCTTCGAGAAAAAAACTTTCAGCACAAGCCTATATATTTGTCTGAAGGCAAAAAAGTCATTTCATGTGATTTTGTCATAAAAAATAAAGAGAAGCACAAAAAAAGAAAATTCTCAATGTCGACAAATTGATTTAATTTTGTCATTTTGAGATTGAAGGGAAAGGAGACAGCACAAGAAGAAGTAAAGGATGGAACAAAAAACTTTTCGTCAACACGAGATTCTTCTTGGTATTTTTGGAAAGTCATAAAAAAAGAGCAGAATATTTTAACATTATGCGTAGACGCTTGCATCATCACAATAGCACAGAATTATTAAGATTATGCCATATCAAATGAGTAATCTTACATGATTTTACAGAAATAATTTCCATACAAATGCAGACAACTTTTTTTTGTTGTGCTGTTCGACGTTCCTTAAAGTCATAAAATGAAAAATGTAAAATTCATTGAAAGGATTTTTTGCCTTTGTTGTTGTTGTTGACTCTGTTTATGCTGATGTAGACGGATGGGATTTAACTGGTTGGGAATTAAAAATAAAGTCAGTCAACGGCACGTGTAGCAAAGTCCTCATAAAGCCTTATTGATGATAATTTATTTTGAAGATTGTTACTTATTAAATTATTGTCTACAGCTGCTGATAGGATATGCCTAAGGCATATGAGTCTTCAATTCTAAATTATGCTTGGAAGATGAATTTGTATTTTGCATAGAACGGAATTGTAGATTTTGGCAATGCACGAATAGAGTTTTTTGAATATTTTTTAATTGAGCTTTATTAAGCACAACTTAAAAGAGCTGAATTCAGCTAAAATGAGTAGTTTTGAGTGCTGTTAAACTAAATTCAGCTCAACTGAATAGTGCTGAATTCCCAAAGCTGAATAGAGCTGAATTCAGCTAAAATGAGTAGTGCTGAATTCAGCTAAGCTGAATAGTTTTGAGTGCTGTTAAGCTGAATTCAGCTCAACTGAATAGAGCTGAATTCAGCTCATCTGAATACTGCTGAATTCAGTTCAACTAAATAGTGCTGAATAGCGAAAACACAAAATACAACTCGACTTGATAGTTCCCCAATTTAGGTTAGCTCCTCGAGCTTCTTAGTGTCGTTTCTCTATTTGGACGCTGCAGTGTTACCTCAGGATTGTGAGAAGTCAGTAATTTAAATATAGCCTTAAGCAACTTTAGAGGTGTGACTTTAGGGTCTCTGATGTGTTCTAGACATGATTCAGATCCAGTCAACCAGGCAAAGCACAAACTTCCACTCCAAAATGCAATAAAAGCTTCTTAATTTCCAACAAAAGAACATCTACATAATCGAATTAATCATAAATTAGTTTGATCAACTGATGTCAAGCTATCGACGTAGCATTCATTCTTGTTCCATTTTTTATGTCGATACCAAATGATACTCGATTAAATCGATTCTGTACGTTTTACTCGTACAACTCAAATGAATACATCGAGTACGTGTAACATTGCCTTTTATCACATTCGTTCAACTTTTGCTTTAATATATGAGAAAAGGCAACAAAACAGGAGCTTAAAGCACATCACAAAACACCAGAGAAGAATGGAGAAGCAAGAAAAAAATATAATCAAAGCTATCGGCAGCACAGAATAAAAGGAGAAAAGAGTGTACACATACATACATCCATATATAATGTATACACATATAATCGATACATTTTTGTCAGAAAATTTATGAAAATTTCTTCTATGTTAGCAGATGAGATGAAAAAAATAACAAAAGTACTCGACCTTATCGAGGGTCTTGAGCGCATTTTTGTCTCAGCCATCAGCAATTGGCGATATAAACACGAATTAATTGGATTTTCCCCATAAATTGAAAGGATTTTATCATAACGGTTTTCTAGAATTTGAATTTTCTAATGGTTTTTTGATTTTGCATTTTCTAACGGGTTTTAAGAATCCAAATTTTCAAATTTTCTAACGGTTGCTAAAAATTTAAATTTTTGGAAAGCAACGCTTTGAAAGAGGTGCTTTTCTGGTTAATAATTGAAAAATCATTAACTAACGTACATAAAGATGGATTTTGGCTTCCAAACCAATCGATGCCAGAATAACTCAATGGCACAAAACGAATGCTTCAAACTATAACTTTCTGCGAGGTCTTGTGGCCGAAATCTTGTCCCTTATCCAGCCAGATTATTACCTAGCCAATCAGCCAGCCAACTAGTTGCTCAGCCTGCAAGTTAATCAGTCAGCCAACCAACTAGCTAGTCAGAAAAGCAACCTACCAAATAACCAGTCATTCAGCTAGCCCCCCAACCAGTCAGCCAGCCAGCTAATTAACCAGCTAGCCAGCCAACCAGCCAGCCAACCTACCCACCAACTAGTCAGTCAGTCAGCGAGCAGAACAAACTGTATTATTAAACGCCCTTTTCTTCAAAAATGCACTAAAACCAGAATAGAATAATATGGATCGGAAAGAAAGTTTAAGGCAGGCAGCATTTTTTTTTAGGCGGGTTAAAAAAAATTTATGTAAATTCATGTTGCAAATTTATAAGAGGAAATTTCCATACTCAAATGTAATTTATTCATCTATTAGGGATGAAGTGAAGTCAAGGACTTTTTTGATACATTTCGTGGGAAAATTTTCATTTTTTTTTATTGATTGTTTGATTTTTTTCAATGCTTTCTTGAATAATAAGGAAGTTTCCATGAGAAATTGTCGAGAATTTATATATTTTATGTTGAAGGATCTCCTTGTTCATTGTTGCAGAATGAATGAAACATAAACTGAAAATGTATGTAAAAATTATTTTCAAAATTCATAACAAGTCATGATTTATCAGCAGAATAATGTGACATTATTAAGAAGAAAACGATTTATGGTTTAATATGAGTTTTATGGAAGCTTTAAAGTATATTTTTGTGGCATAAATTTAATGCAATTTGGTTCAACTTAATAGCAATGTGAATTCAGTTCAGCTTAGCTGAATAATGCTGTATTCAGCACTGCTGAGTAACGCTGGATTCAGCACTGCTGAGTAACGCTGTATTTAGCACTGCTGAGTAGCATTGTAATCAGCTCAGCTGAGTAGCGCTATATTCAGCTCAGTTGAATAGTGCAGATTTCAGTTTAGATGAATAGTGTTGTATTTAGCTCAGTTAAAACTGAATTCAGCACTATTTAGTTGAACTGAATTCAGCAGTATTCAGATGAGCTGAATTCAGCTCTATTCAGTTGAGCTTACTTTAGTTTTCTTAGTTTAGAAGAATACAGCATAATTTTGTTCAGTTGAGCTAAATTCAGCACTTTTTAACTAAGCTGAATTCAGCACAATTTTGTTCAGTTGAGCTGAATTCAGCACTTTATCACTGATCAATAAAAATCCTCAAATAATTCAGCATGAAATTTCCATTTCCAACATTCATAACCGTTAATCTAACAAAAACCAAAAGGAACATTAATCCGTATCTAATGAAATTTAATGCGAAATTATTTTAATATCAACGAAAATAGCGATAATAATTCCTAAAACTTTCTGGTTAATTATGAATTTTAATGAAGATTTTTTTGATGATGATGATAACAACATTAATGATGGTTCAGTTATACTCGCAGTTATGTCTGACGATTAACGACTAAAAAAATTTATTCATTATCTGATCTCCATGCCAACGATGATTTTTTGTTTAATGAATTCATAATTTATTTATTCCTTTTTTACTAGGTCGTCCCTTACCGCAAGTTTCATGGTGGCGTGACAATGTCCTCCTAAATACAACGTCAATTCAAATCGTAGATAAAAAAGTCAAAAATACATTACAATTATACAAATTAGAGCGTAAAGATTTACATAATAGCTACGTCTGCCAAGCATCGAATAATGATGTTACTCATCCTTTAACAAGTACAGTCACACTCGATTTGAACTGTGAGTTGAAATGAAATGAATGAATTTTTAATTTAATGATGATTGTTGGGGATTAGGGGTTCTGGAGTTAGATTAGATTGAGTTGATTTTCCATAAAATTTGTATTTTTTTTTTTGTAAAATTCAAATTTTTTTAAACCGTTATTTTTCAAAAAATTTAAAATCGATTTTCAAAATTCATTATCAAAAGTTTAAATTATTTATTTCCGTTATTTTTCAATTTCTAAAATCCGTTATTTTTCAAATTTTTAAAAAAATTTCCGTTATTTTTAAAAAAAGTTTATTTTTCAAAATTTAAAAATTTTATTTTTCAAAAATTTTAAAATTTTTAAATTTTAATCTTTTTAAAAATACTAAATTCCGTTATTTTCAAATTTTTGAATTCAATTTTTTGAATTCTAAAATTCGTTACTTTAATTTTCAAGAACCCAAAATTTGTTATTTTTCAATATTTAAAAGTCCGTTATTTTTCAAAAATATAAAATCCGTTGATTTTCAAATTTTCTGAAGCCGTTATTTTTTCAAAATTTTTGAAAAATTTAAAGTCGTTATTCAATTTAGGAATCCGTACATTTTCAAAAAGTCTTTTAGATCCAAAACTTTCCCAAAACTAAAACTACTCGTTAACAGAGTAAGAATCTCATTAACATCAACCCATCTACCATTAAATACCTAAAATCTCAGTAAATTCCTTATCATTAATCACAAGATACAAGATGAAAAAAAAAAAAATCTTCAGAAACTCCAATTTGAGATAAAATTTATGCTAATTTGTCTTTTAAAAAACTTTTTTTTTGTTCTTCTCGTTCCACTTTTAATTACACTCATCAAGTGCGTCCATTAACAATAAGATTAGATCAAGATGTAAAATATTTATCTGCAAATCACTCGTACGATTTAAAGTGCGAAGTAACTGGAAGTCGACCGGCTCCATTAATTTCTTGGTGGAAAGGCTCGTCGCAATTAAGAACAACTAAAGAATGGGTGAGTCATTGCTGTTTGTTTTTTTTTGTTTTACTTCATTTGATTATTCGTACTAATGGCGGTCGTCATGAACAAAAATGAAAATGCTTGTGAAGTTGGATTGATGAATTAGTCGATGATGAAATGATGTTTGGGATGAAATTTAGTTGATTACAGGGTCATTTGGGTGATTTCATTGGTACTGGAGTGAATTTATTGTGAGATTTGAGGTTGTGTGGTTTGATGAGGGGTATGGAACTGATTTTTGATTCGGAAACTGTAAAATTGGGTCAAATTGAGTATTCCATGCTGTTTTCCATACCCAGATTTGTGCTACTAGGGTGTCCATACCCTTCCTCCCCTTACTGATAATGAGCATACTCACCTAAATGAAGGTAACTATGAGTATACTAAATCAATATAGTAGAGCATGCTCAATTTTGTGAGCATTCTCATTTGTATGCTCCTTCTATGCTCGGGTCCGTCTATGTTCATACTAATATTAACGTCCAAAGCTCTTCCATATCCCATAATCTACTCAAACCTAGATGTTACTCTATTCATGTCTATTTTCACATCCTACTTTGTCCTATGTCCTTATAATGTTGCATTTGTGGTTTGTTCTGGCCTGGGTAGAGAACAAGACTTTCGGCACTCTTTGATATTGCACCACGGCGACGAGATAGTAGTATACTAGGATATATCCGGTTGTTTTCGCCAAGTGGCTTCCACTTGGTTTCTAGTATACTACTATCCCGTCGCCGTGATGGAAACATTTTAAAGAGTGCCGATCGTGTTACTTATTTACTTACTTCCTTGGCTAGGGCGCATGGTTTGCCGCATTTGGTGAGCGTCTGTAGACATCTTTATCTTTCGATAATTTCTGATAAGAAGGTTTAAGAATGATTTATGCCACATTCCTTAACAGCCCTCGGTAGCTCAGTAAGGAAGAGCACTTGACAATGTAATCGATGTAATCGAGAGGACGTAGGTTCGAATCCCACTCGGACCATATTATGGAGAAATGTGCTTTTTTCTGTGGAACCTTAGAAGTTAGTAAGGTTTTGAGACATATGAACTATGCTTTCTCGCTTTCGAAGGCATCGGAATTTCATCCGCATTTAGAATTCGTCGAAAGCTGGATCTGTCTTTAGATAACTTCCGCCATTTCTGATTCCCAGCACTTTTGCATCGTTGGACACAAGCAATCCCATGAAAGCATTTTTTGAACATATGCACCACACCATAAAGCCCTACAGGTTTCCCAATCCTTAAAGACTTCAAAATTTCCAGCATGTAGTATCAAAATTGAATTTCCCTACATTCATCTAAACGACTTTAAATGACGATGAGATAGCACTCCTATACTACAAAACTAACATTTATCTACCCTCAACCATCAACCCATACCCAAAAAATCAATCCAACTTCATGGAAGTCTAACGGTTGCCGCTTTTATTGTGTTAACAAAATCGCTGAGTAATCAAATGAGCTTTTTTTCTCATTTCTCTTGTTTTTTCCTCTATTTTCTTCTTTTTTTTGACATAATACAGACATCATCTGATGGAAATTTAACAAGATCAATTTTAACGTACATACCCGTATTGGATGATCAAGGAAAATATTTGTCATGTCGAGCGGAGCAGAGTCTAATACCTGAATCGGGGATTGAAAAAGGCTTTAAATTAGATATTCATCGTAAGTTCTGAGTTTTACTCTTTTTTATTATATTTCATTAAATTGCTAATGGTTCTACTCATTTCAATAAAAAGGAGAGCACACGGTGGAAACTTTTTCTTCTCATTTTATCCGCGTAAGACAATGAAATGAGTAAAAAAAAGTTTCTTTTTCTTCGTTTTTGTGGAAGGAAAAAAATTCCAAATTGAGTTCGTAAAAATGCATTTTTATCCTTCACAATCTCATTTGTGTTTGAGTGCTTAAAATGAAAGTTTATTTTTCAAAAAAGTTAAGTTTAGAAGCTATAGAATAGGATAAGTTAATAGCGTTTTCCCGATCAGCACATGTTTTTCATGGCAGTCAAATTGTTGCTACATGGAATTTAAATGAAAATATCTTATGGACGTCATATGACATTCACTTGGACGCCACATGACAGCCACTAGGACACCACATGACAGTCACTTGGACGCCACATGACAGCCACTTGGACGCCACATGACAGCCACTTGGACGCCATATGACAGCCACTTGGTCGCAATGTGACAGCCACTTGGGCGACATATGGACGACATATGGCTGCCATTTAGCGCCTATGAATAATTTGTGTCCATCTGGTTTGATTTTTGTGTAATGATCATGAGACTGTAGTTCCCGAACAGCACAACATGTTCGCTAGAGCACAGCTTTGTCACCGTATTACGGGAAGACTCAAAGTTGCCCTGAAGTCACTGTGACGGCTTTTTTCGACACATTTTTATAGCAAACAGTTTGGTTTGCAGCATTGTGCTATTTGGTGCTTCAGAAAAGTGTAAAATGGTTCATTTTGTCCATGAGTTTTCACACGATGTGATGACCCATATGCAGATACACACTATTATCCCCTTGGTTGACCCATAAAACAGTCAATACTGTAATTCAAAGCATCCCAACTGATACTTTTACAGCTAACCTAATCACCAGCTACCCAAAGTAATGCTCACTACATACCCTAAGATGCTCATTGAGCATATGCTTGTATGATAGGGCAGTATATATTTTTTGATTATTATTGAAAATATACTGCTTTTTAATATTAAAATAACAAAAAAAGTTTTAATATAAATGATAACAAAGTTCACCATTCTGATATCTATGAATACACAAACGACACAACAAATTGTACAAACTCTCTCAAAATAGAAAACATCTTTGGGGTAGATTCGTAAATTACGTCACGCTAAGGGGGTCAATTTTGTTACAAAGTATGTGTTTTGCCTCATGCTTTTGTCACAAAGCATTACAATCGGACCCCTTAAAGCTACTCATCTCGTTCCGTAACTTACAAACGTCCCCACTACCTTATAAAAAGTAATAAACTCATTAAAAAGCCAAAGTATAAACTCTTGAACACACTGCTAAAAGTGTAGAGCGTAAAGAAAACTTTTTCATTTCTTTGGGGCAAAACTAATTCCGACATCAGCAAAAAGAATTTCTGACAGCCAAGTTAAGAAAATTGAATGGAAAGTTGGAAGCAGCAAGTACGAAACATTAAAATGAAAATTAACGTTCAAATTGCCATTGTGGAAAAAATTGTTAGAATTTTCTTTGTAGTCATAACAATATGGAGCTTTTTGTTGTTTGAGGTATTTATTCCTTGGAGGTCAGCCTCGACCAAAACCACACGCGATCTATGATTTGTGGAATTTTCCATGGATCACACACTCCAAAAGTACAGCACTGTACTTACTGTACTTGTTGAATTTGTATGAGAGTACAGTAAGTACACTACCAGTACTTACTGTCCTTGTATGAAAAGTACAGTAAGTATTTTACTGTACCTACTATACTTGTATGAAAAGTATAGTAAGTACAGTACTGTACCACTGGAGTGTCTGACCCTTGGCATTTTCAAAGAGTTTTGGCGAAAAACAGGTTGTTCACCACAGGGTTATGTCAAGGAATAGTAAAATAGGAGAGCACTATGAACGGAATGCTACAGCTTAACGTCTCGAGGATATAAGAGGATTGGATGTTGAGGCTCAGGGTTGCGGCTTTTGTCAGTAATGCTATTTGAACAATTTCTATGTAAATTAATGGGATTTGAACCATATCCACAATCATATTGACAACACTCTATGTAATAGATGTTGGGAGGGTTCGGTCTCTGCTGGGAATCGAACTCACGAATCACTATGGAGTTGATATCAGATTCTCCTGTCTGTTGCTTAATTACTCGGCCACAGAGGCCATACTTTCGAACTGGCAGATTAGCTTATATATGGCTCGATACCCTTAAAGTTCCACTCAGCTCAGGCACAGCATTGAATACTTTCCTGTCTGTTAGGGGACGATTGGGCTAAAGAGAACGTTTTTAGGTATTCCAGTAGTCGTCTTTTGTAATATCAAAGCATTATCCAAAATTAGATGCACATAGATGCAGAAAACTTTATCTGGGCGAACCCTAGTAATATCAAAGGATTATCTTTGTCTGTAAATTTTACGTAGAATTAACGGTAAATTTTTCAAAAATTAGCTCCACAACTCGCAAAAATCCTTACAAATTTTCAATAAAAAATTCTGACAAAATTACCACTAAGGACCTCCAAAATATGAAAATAGAGAAACTTTTCATTTCAATTTTCATCTGCTATTTACGAAAAAAAAAAAATTTTTCCACCTTTAAACAATTGCGCGCATCAATAAATTTCACTAGCGGGTATCGAAATTTTAATCAGGCACCTCGTGTGTTCATTGAGCAATGTTTGATTTTGTATCGGTGGGACGTAAATATTTGATGGTACAAAATCTGTTGGCAATATTTGCAAATTTTGAAATAATATTCTAAGTTTGACATTTATTTGCATGGATATAAGTTTGATATATATATATAGGAACAATTTAAAATTCACTCATGTGTGTGCCTGCATATGTTTAAATAATAAAGCTTGAATTAAACAATCAACTAATTTAATTTAAACTGTAGGGAATAATTTACATTTATTAGAGGCAATTGCCATAAATTTTGGAAGCAAATATTAGTGGAATTTTATGCAAACTGTTTGCGGAGGTGAAAAAAGTTTTTTTTTTTTTCATAAAATTTAATGAACAATTTACTTGAAAATTATGAACTTTTGAGCTAGAAAGTTTTGCTATTTTTATCGATTATTGGCTAAGTTTAATGAGTTTATTGTTACTAAAAAGTAAATGTGGTTCTTATGTCAGTGACCTGAAGCAAATTGAGATGTTGAATTTAATTTTGTTTTAAATTTGAATGAATAAATTTTCAACTTTTTAAACTTGTTGGTGAGGGAAGTGTGGGAGAGTTTGGCACGTGTTTTAGGTAATTTACATTTTAGTTCTTATAATTAAAGCTGTAGATTATCTGGAGTAAGTTATAATAATGCAGAAAAGGGGAGTGTTTGAGTTGGCGTTTCTGACTTTTCTGTTCCAAAATAAAATAATAAAAATGATTCTTAATGTCGTTTGGTCCGACTTCAAAACAGTAAGCGAAATTCACAAAGAAACAAGCATTCCACTAATGTCAGATTTCATATCCCGGATAACCAGTAATTTTTACAGTAAAGTCGCTCACCATCCGAATGATCTATTTTCATTACTTGGCCAATACAATTATGATTCACTGGACTTTCGTGTAAAACATAAGTTACCGAAACCTCGTCATTAATAACTAGTTTTTTTTTTTTTTGCTTTCTTTCTTTTTAAAATAACTTGCATTAACATTTTTTTTTTTTTTGAGGGATCTTCTTTTTTTTAGGCAAGCTTTCTTGGTCTTTTTATAAACTTTTTTTGACCGCAACTCATATTGTCCAAACATAACTCATATCATATTAATAATTGTACCTCATTATAACATTTGATTTAAAACCGACGAGGTTAATATCAAGCTAGACTCACTTTTGTTCCGACTTATATCATTAATTAAATAAAGGAATATATATTATTATGATTCTGACTTTTGATTAAAATAAGTTTGAAACTTACAAAATATGAAATCTGAATGTATTGACAAGCTTAATTCTTAATATGTTAAGCTTGAAACCAACTTGAAACTTAATTTGAGGTTAAAAGTCAAACTTTTTACTTTATTTCAATGTTATAGCACCTAAATTATTAACTAACATTCAATATTGATAGAAAACAAATTAACTGTCAATTTTTTTAATTTTTGCTATAAAAGTCAAGACATTACTTAGGAAATTAATGTTATTTACTATAAAATATTTAAAAATTGTAGTAAAATCATAACGATTATTTTGAATTCAAATTTTATAGCAATAGTTATCAAGTTGAATATTTTAGCGAAAATTTAGTAACGAGCAATTTTAATTGTAATTATAAACAAATAAGAGAAACTTTTGGATTTTTATAACAAAAACAATAACTGTCAATTATCATTTGAATTTTATAGCAAAACTTAAAACGATCAAATTTGAGTTCAACCCGGTCAAATCCTGCTCAAAAGTTATAGCAAACATTTAACGGAAAATTTGTATTTAAATTTTATATCAAAATTTTGACGAGTCATTTGAATATTATAGCAAATAACTTTAAAATCCTGAATAATGCCTTGACTTATATAGCAAACATTATAACGATAAGCCAAAGGGACGAAACTTGAAAATTCATCCTTGTTTACCTGGATTTAACCCAAATTCACCCGAATTTAAGTTCATCTGTGTACAAGTTCTAAAACCTTTGCTGTGAGCTTTAATTTGAATTTTATGGCAAAAACCGTCAAACTTCATTCAAAAATTCAAATGAAAAGTTATAACGGTCAACTATTGTTTAAAAGTTACAACAAATTTAAAGCAGCAACAATGAATTTGAGTTTTATAGCAAAAGTTGACACTGACTAATATTTATTTGAATTCTATGGCAAATACGGTCAATGTTCATTTGAATATTGCATTGATATATATAACAAAGTAAAATAAAGTCATTCATTTGAGTTTTAAAGGAAAACTTTAATAATCAAATAATTCGACCAATAAAAAATAAAAAGAAAACTTTTCGTCACTTCCATCAATGTACATTTCAAATTCTTGATGTATTTCCTCATCACATCCACAAAAAAATCCCCATTTTCATCAATAGTCAAACAAATTTGATTGATGATGCAATATTAAAAGATTCTATGTCAAAAGGATGACATCAAAAAAAAAATCTTTAAAATGGATTGAAAAAATCATCAGTGCTTAATGTCATTGAAGGGTTTGCGCTACGGATATAAAAAAAAACTTCTTGGAAGAAAATGAAAAGTTAATCAAATGAAAAACCTTTCAGAACCAAAAAAAATGACATTAAACTTTTCCAATGATGGAAAAATATTGAAAATTTATAGATTAAAAAGTTTTTTTTTTTTTTATGCTGACTGGGGGATTATGACTTTTTGGATATGATTCATTGGAATCTGTGAGATTAATAATGTTCCTTCTAGAACTGAAAATTTACAACTCATTTTTCTGCATAAAAATTGTTTTTCCGATGAAAATTCTATGAAAACATATTCAGCATGTATGCATGGGGTGTATTCAGAACGAGGATTGGGGATGGAGAGGTGTGAGTTTGGAGGTTAACCTTTTCCTAACGGTACCCGATTCCGAAGGCAAGACTACCCTGGAAGTCCGAGACTACCCTGGAGACTATCTGGGAAGTTCGAGACTGTCAGGGAAGTCCAAAAGCTACTCTGAGAGTCCGAAACTACCCTGGAAGTCCGTAACTACACAGGAAGTCCGAGACTATCCGGGAAGTCCGAGAATTCGGGTGTTCCAAGACTCCGGCAAGTCCTAAACTCCGGCAATTCCATGACTCCGGCAAGTCCTAGATTCTGGCAAGTTCTAGACTCCGGCAAGTTCTTAACTCCAGCAAGTCCATGACTACGGCAAGTCCTAGACTTCGGCATATCTCAACGTCGGCAAGTTCTAGACTCCGGCAAGTCCGAGTCTGGGTTTCTGTCTTGACCTCGAGAATATTTCGAAAAATTCGTCAATTTCCCAGAGTTTTTGATGAAAAACCCCAAAACTCCCCTTAAAAACCCCTCTAGCTACACCCCCATCCACCATGAATCAAACAAATACGGAAATTTAAAATTTTTAATGAGATTTTTACTTCCATCCTCTAATCTTCACGCACATGAGTAATCAATGTTTTTTTTTTCGGGAATATAAATGAAGAGTAATCAAATTTTAATGAATCGTCTCCCTAAGGTATAAACAGAGACATTAAAAAATTGAATGACATTATCCATAAAAATTGATATGTTATGGGAGAAACAGGAGAAGTAAATTAGGGGAACGTTTAGGAATTATGTAACATAATGCTCTTAAGGGGGTAAGTTGAGAAAAAGTGGTGATGGTCTAGTCGGTTAGGAAGTCAGGCAATCGATTCAAAGGTCCCGAGTTCGATCCTAGGGAGAGTCTAGTTGAATTCGAGTGCTTTTTTGCTGTTCTAGTCACATTAACTAGGTTTGTGTATTCGCGACACAAAAATTGTGGCTTGGTACGTTGAATTAATATACCTTGGGTTATGCAGCGTGCAGAGTTGAGTAAAGCAAAACGTCAAAGAGTCAAAACCGTCATCACAGAAGAATTTTGGGATGTTTTTCACGAAAAACTCTAGCATGTTGACCCAAAACCCCAAATGTGTGTGTGACGGTCAGAATGGGCAAACACCCTGTTTTGTGATTTATCCGTCCCAATTTCTCAGGTTGCCTAATGCTAAGGTACAATTCGACGGTCTTTTACCGATTATTTCTACCTGGATCCCAACCCTGAAAACGGTCAAAAACTCAATCATTTACGTCACATAACATCCAAACAATCCCTTTACAGTATGATAATAATTGCATGTTCAATGATACGTGGGGGTAACAAGTAATTCATATTGCTCAAAATAATTAATCTTACTCTTCTTATTCATTGCTGTTGCTCTGTTGTAGAAGGGATTAAAAATAGGATTTAATGTGATTTTTTTTAAAGTAATTTTGTCTGTCTGACTGGATTTAAATGATTCAATATTTCACGAATCAGTGAGTGTAAAGCATCGAGTTTTTTTGTAATTTTCTTGTAGAATGGTTGAAAATTTGAATAAGGGAGATGCCATTGAGTTGTTTTGTAAATTATTGGATACAGCTTTGAGGGGTTAGTAGTTTTAGATTGGTGATTTGGTCGATTGATGCTGTTTTGTTAAATAGTTTTTGATGTTTTGACGGACATGATTACTTGACTGATTGTATGGTGAGTTCAAAGGACGTATAATGTTCAATTAATGTAGGGTGCCCATCTGCAGTATTTTTGCAGGAACACAGATGTACTTTTCAGTCTTGCTGCTGTGTTCCGATTGAGGATAGTCTAAATGAAACGTTAAAGACACTGACCCTTTTTGGGCAATGTAACATGAGAGCTACTTAAATGGGCAATTTTAATAGCAGATCAACTTAATGGTACCATTTTGACAATCATGAGCCTCAGCTAGGGGTCCGAATGACGGATATCCGTACCGTCCGTTACCGGTAATTACCGGTAATATCCATTACCGTTACCGTTAATTTATATGGATTATCCAGCGGTAACAGATTTTTAACGACTTTTAAGCAGAGACATTAAAAAATTCAAATATTAAGATCGCAGTTTATTTTTTATGTAGCGTTGCTGTTAGGGGGGTGAAAACGTTATTTTTAGACATTTTTCATTTTTGAAAATTTTTAATGTGGATATTTCCAAAAGAATTTTTAGACTTGTCAATTTCAAGATATATAAATTTCAAAGTCAAATGTTATTTTTGGTCACATTTTTTCACAGTGAGCATTGGATATTTGGATATATTTTACAACTTTTATACAAATGCTTACTGTTGAAAAAAATTACCAAAATTACATCTGAAAATCAGTCATTTTGTATGATGAATCCTAAAGAAGGGCTTTATTTGCATCACCTTGAAATGGTAATATCAGTAATGATAGAGAGATGAGAAAGGTAACTTTTCAGGTACTTATCGGGTTATGAAAAACTAGTTCTTTAGCACAAGCGGCTGAAACGAAAACTGACCAAATTTCGGTCATTTTTCAAATTTCAAACTGCAGGAAGTCCAATAGTCAAAAGTTTTAATGCAAAAGTTCTTACTTTTGGATGTTTTACAACTCTTCTCTACAAGCCATCCTCTAAAAACGTTTGCAAATGACTTTTTTTAAAAATGACCGAAAAAAGTGACCAAAAATAAAAATTTTTTTACCCTTAATATTCGTATATATAGAGTCGGAATGTACGGATATTACCGGTAATCACCGGTAATTACCGGTAAATATCCGTTACCGTCAAATCCCGATTACCGGTAATTTTCGGACCCCTAGCCTCAGCGTCATACGACCAATATTTTATAATTCTGCATTGATGGCTGAAATGTTGATTTTGAGACTAGTTTGTAGCTGTAAATAAGGAAATAATTTTGACTGACTTTGAAAATTTTTTTTGAATATCTCCTGGCATAATCATCTGTTATACTAACTTTACATCCCAGTCTCTCAAGTACATTCTAGTCATTGTGTGTCAAGGATACTAACTACTTGGATTCAACTTAGAAACTAGTTGATGGCTAATTTGACTCAATTAACAAGAAATTGTCATTATTGCCTTGAATTCTCTGTTATTCAGTCTTTACCTTCATTTGTGTTGAGAATATAGATTAACAATCCAGTCTATACACTTAACCAGTGTTTTCCAAACTGTATGCCGCGGCACACCATGCCATAAGCCGTATATCTTGACATACAATCCCATAAACATCATTTTGTGTATTGTTTCGGTAAAGAATTATCAGCAAGGCATGTCATGCAACAAAACAGTTTATACAGCACTGGACTAAGCAATATTTATGTAATAACATCCTACTCTAATTACATTATCATAATAATCACTCAAAAAAAATTGCGCTATCATATCCCCCTACATGATCACTCCTCATATTCCACAACAAAGAAAAGTCAGTTCTTGTAACACAAAGGCTGTGTCCAGCACGAGTGTACATAATGAACATTTGTAAGAGGAATGGCTCATAATGAAATTTATTATAATGTACGTTTGGAAGGGAAAATCAAATTAAGAATCCCTTAATATGGAGATTAAAATTTCACATGTGAAGCATATAGCATAGACATATTATATCCATGACCATGCAAATTATAACTTTTTTTTATAGAAAATAATAATAATAATCATGTCCTTTAAAGTCCGTATCTTGAAAAATTATGTGTCAATTATGACTTTTCGGGTGGATAGACTTTCGGTTCCTGTAGATGAATAGCTCATGGATATCAACCGATGGGGTTACGGAGAATAAAAGGAACAAAAAAATTTTAAATTGCATTTTAAAAGAGTTTAGGACTGGCTGAATGAATGGCTAGATGACATTAAAAGGGTATTTTTTTCTACCATTTTTTTTGATAATAAAACTTTCTCAGGCGTAAAATAATGAATTACATTTGCTGGCATGTCCTATCTCTCTTTCTCTTACTATGGAACTGCTGTTCTCTCGAATAGAAATTTTCATTTTTCGTGCTATTTTATTTTACAATCAGGATTTATTCTTTTAAGCTTTTCAACACAATTTTCATTTTTGAATAATTTTATTGAACGACATATTCTGTGGAATTTCATAATTTTTGTGTCTGTCTATCAGTTTTTGAGTCGGTCTGTTGTGTGGGATGAAATGTCTTAGATCATTTTTGATGAAGATTAAATATTAGTTTAAGAATTTATGTTGTAGATTTGACATTTTTCTGGGAAATTTGTTATTTAGGCCTTGTGGAGGAGCAACAGCTATGATCTTGGGAAGCACACGGCCTACAAATGGGTGAAAATCCAGTATTAGGCTCACTTGAATCAGGCCTGAAGACAGACTTCACCGAGTCCAGCCTAAAGCCAGAGTCACATTGGTCTCGGACCAGATTTGGCAACTTATACGCCGTGTAACTTCCAGCTATAGTGGTTATCATTGAAAAAAGTTTAGAATGTGGAGAATCCAGAACAATCATTATTTAGTTTTAAGCAAATTCTAAGATAATGTCCCAGCTTATCTCATTACGAGGACAACAGTCATCGTACCCGAGGAACACAAATCGTCCGGCATCATGCCAGAGTCACGTCGGCTTGGTGTTTAATTTTGGATCGATTGACAAACTTGTACTTTTCTAGGGTTAAGCCAGTTTATGCTAGGAATCGAACCAACGTACTCAAAAATATCCGTTTGGTTGCCTAATCACTAGCCCATAGAGTACTTACTCTAATATTGGCAGAATAGCCTATTTTTAATTCAATATCAAAACAATTCACTTTGCTCATATACCACACACGTGAATACACAATCAATTGGATGTTTTCCTAAAATCTTGGCATTCAAAAAATTTAAAACAATTTCACTAAAAACCTTCAAACTCTTCCACATCCGTGTGCTCTATAAAAATATCTCCACAATACCCAATTTATATCCACCATAAACTAATAAAAATTTCTTTTTTCCCACAAAAAAAAATCCAGATATACCAGTAGTAAAATTAGAATTCGGTACAAATCAGCAAAATCATCTACAAAATGGCATAAAAGAAGGAGCTGATGTTTATTTTGAGTGTAATATAAAATCGAATCCGTGGGTTTATAAGGTCTCATGGAAGCATAATGTAAGTTAATTGATTTTAAATTGTATTAAATGTCAAATGTTGATAAACAAAACATAAAAAAAAAATGCATCCCTAGGGCAAGGACATTTCGCATGTGTTTGGCGATGGAATAATAATTTCAAATCAAAGCTTACTGATATCGAACGTAAAGCGTACACAAATGGGTCAATATATTTGCAGTGCTGTGAACGCAGAGGGTGAGGGTGAGAGCAATGCTGTATATCTAGAAGTCCAATGTAAGCTTAATTTATTTTGAATTGGATTCCTTTTTTTTATATTTCAATGCATTTTCATCTCTTCCCCATCTCTATTATCTTTCGTACACAAATAGTTGCGCCAGTATGTCGACCAGGACAAATTCATACGTATAATGTCGGTAGAGGCGAAACGGCAAAAATTCAATGTGAAGTCATGGGTATTCCGACAGACATTAATTTTGTGTGGAAATTCAACACGTCCGTGTCAGAGCTGTTGGACATGCCATCGTCAATTGTGACAAATGACAAAACAAGGAGCACCATTCATTTTAAACCAATGACTGAGCATGTAATTATTATTACGACAAAAATGTCATTGTGATGACTGCTACTGCTGCTGTTGCTTCCATTCATTTCCATCATTCACTTTTCATTTTTACGCCGGACTCGACAGTCATATCTAGCAGTATTCCTATCTTTATTCTCCTTTTTTTATATGCATCATTTGCATAACTGATATTCGTGGATGTTCAGTTTGGCTACTGTTTGGGAATGACTGATGGGAGTCTTTAGAGACATACTGTTGGTTGAGTTACTAGATCTCAGATTTGTCATGAATTTTTCAGCTGGAAATTACATGATTATATGAGATTTTTATGTTTTTTTTATGGATTTCTGTCAGTTTTCCTTACAAATGTTATGATATTTCAATCCGTGCCATCTTTTTCTACAATTCTCGACCTTAAACATCTTTTAATTCCTTAAATACACTGTAAAATTCAAGAAAAACAATTCGAAGTGAGAAAAATTCCGCCATTTTATTTTTAAATTCTTAAAGTACGTTAAAAAGTTCATGAAGTCATTAAATTTTCTACACAATAACTTCCAATGCAATAAAAGCAGCAATTTCCATAAAAACATCACAATCTTAAAATAATGAATCCATAAAAGACACAAAAATGCGCCCAAGATGCCAATTTCAGCATCAATAATTACTATTCAACCACTTCTTGTCTCCAGTGCATCTTCATTTGTAATTATTTTAATGATAATGACAGTTTCGGTGTACTGTGTTCCAGTACAACACTGGTGTGTTGTTACGATTATGAAATTGTAAGTTCCATGTCTCTTTTGTGTCGCCTTCCTTTATGCATCCTTATAAAAAAAATAAAATAAACATTAGCTTTGCAGACCTTAAGGTCCATAGCTGCGCGTTTATATGCGTTTCATGGCTATTGGGAGTTTAACGAGGGAGGATTCGCCAGATCTCTCGCTCAAACCTAGACCTACTGTTTATAGTGGAATCCGAACCACTTCTTTGATGACATTACTGCCTGTAGCCTTCAAAGGGAGGCTGTGAGCCGCGTTTCCACTACATATGATTCGAAAAAGGACATGTGAAAAATTTCCCATGCCGAGTCTCGAACCCATGATCGCTAGATCGGTGTTTCAATAATTATGTACCGAAGTACTAAACCATTCCGCCAACGAGCCACTTCGACTCTCCATGCATCCTTATACTTCATTAATATCAAGTTCATCCCAGATTATATTAATTTATATATTTAAAT